>NW_019395967.1:0-5413 GCF_000612105.2 Orussus abietinus
TATTATTATTCCGAGTTTATCAATAACGCAAAACGGTGTCCTGAATCGAAGCTTTATTTGTTGCAGCAACTGTTCCGCAGTCAGCCACAAGGGGCGACGCCACAGCAGCTCCAGCTGCTGCAACAGCAGCAACAACAACAGCAACAACAGTACTTGGCCGCGTCGCAGGTGCAACAACAGCAGCAGCAACAGCAGCAGCAGAACTTCCCGGCTGCGCCGTACACCGTTATCAGCGGCCAGGAGCCTTACGTGGGGGCATTGATAGCAGGTGCCCCTCCCGTTGTGCCGCAATACTATGGGGTCGGGCCATGGGTCTATTCCGCAGGACTCCTGCCGCAAGCGCCTCCTCAGGCTGCCGCGCCCCCGCCACCCAGGAGGCCGCTGACGCCGTCCTCGGCCGCAGCCGCAGCTGCAGCGGCCCAGGACACGGCCAACAACATCGCCCAGACGGTAACGAACCCCAAATAGTTAAACAACGAGTCGAACATTAGTGCCCGTGAACGTAAAAGTGGTATAATGCCTGATCCCACCAACCGCGGTTAAAAAGATAATCCCCGGTTAGGAGTTACACGTTTCATCGCATTTTAACGGCTGGTTAATTTTTATTAACAGCCAAATTAGATCGTTTAGCATCGGTTAATCGAACTTCAATCGAAAAACTGCATATACAGGAGGAGAAATACGGATTATATTGAGAATGTATTACAGGAAACATTTTTGGTGTGTGAGTGCGTGCGCGCGCGTGTTCGTGTGCGTGTGTACATATACATATATACATACATATATGCATATATGCATACGTATATATTCATATTCATATTCATATTCATACTCATACTCATACTCATACTCATACTCATACTCATACTCATACTCATACTCATACTCATACTCATACTCATACTCATACTCATACCTATACCTATACCTATGCCCATGCCCATGCCCATGCCCATGCCCATGCCCATGCCCATGCCCATGCCCATGCTCATGCTCATGCTCATGCCCATGCCCATGCTCATGCTCATGCTCATGCTCATGCTCATATTCATATTCATATTCATATTCATACATCATTCACAGTCATACATATACATATGTATATGTATATATGTATGTATATATACCTCCAACCTCGATTATATATCTCAGCGCCTTTCATATCATCTTAAAAGAAATAAAAAAAAGTGTCTTATTCGACTTGTTTGATTTGAGGCGGGTTTCACCATACATATACATATATGGATATGTATATCAGAACGCGAAAATGTTTATAAAACTTTTGCAGCTTTCGAAATATCATTTGGGCGAATATTTCGTCCTGCGATTCCTCGGGCCGGGTTCGTCCCGACTTTTCTCATCTCGCAGTGTCCTTTGGACCTCAAAACCGGTTTAGGAGTCCGAGTGTCGTCGACCTGTCCAACATTCCTGCCTAGCTTACGTACGTCTCCAAACCTAACCTAACCTCGCCTTCTCCACTGACACACTGCGCGTCCACCAGAAGGGCTAAGGCCGCGATTTATCGACCTCTACCTGGGGGTTCGGCGAGAGAAAAACGACCAGGATGGATTGGTGCGTCAAGCTATCGCAATTCATGATTTCGGAATACGGAGGAATTATGTCCTAATTTTGCGCTGAATTAATTCATTTTATTCCCCCACCATTTTTCTGCAATTTGAAATTTCAGGGCGGCGAGAGGAAAACTACCGGAATGGAGCACGTCACTGTCACAATTCATGATTTCTGAATACGGAGGAATTGTGTGCTAATTATGTGCTAATTTTGTGCTGTAATCGTTTTTTCATTACACCGACCATTTTTTCCAAAAACTGGATTTTCGATCCGGGCGTGGCAGATCGACGTCAAGCTAGCACTCCTTTCTTAAACAATACATAAAGATACATAATAACAATACAAAAATACATAAAACAAGTACACCAAATTGAAGGGGAAATTATGTGCTAATTTTGTGCCGTAATAGTTTTTTCACTACACCGACCATTTTTTTCAAAAACTGGATTTTCGATCCGGGTGTGCTAGATGGACGTCAAGCCAGCATGTTCCTTCTCAAACAATATATAAAGATAAAAACAAGTACACCAAATTGAAGGGGAAATTATGTGCTAATTTTGTGCCGTAATAGTTTTTTCATTACACCTACCATTTTGTCCAAAAACTGGATTTTCGATCCGGGTGTGCTAGATCGACGTCAAGCCAGCATGTTCCTTCTCAAACAATATATAAAGATAAAAACAAGTACACTAAATTGAAGGGGAAATTATGTGCTAATTTTGTGCCGTAATAGTTTTTTCATTACACCGACCTTTTTTTCCAAAAACTTCATTTTCTATCCGGGCGTGCCAGATCGACGTGAACCCAGCAAACAATACAGAAAGATAAAAACAAGTACACCTAATTGAAGGGTAAATTATGTGCTAAAATCATCAAAAGTGAATTAGTACACTGATATCTTCGTTTTATCCCTCGGATTGGAACAAAACGAGCGAATGCATTTTTTTTTGTTTGAAGTAATCGAGTGCGCCACGAGTAATCGTGCATGTCGGTCTTCACATCGACGCGTACGTGAGGTTTATTTGTCGCACTTGCGCAATTAATTAGCGCGCCGTCAAGTGCTCTGATTCGCGGCGCATTCCCGACGGCATTGCGAATGCGATTGCGCCGCACTTTGCATCGTCGAAATAAAAGCAATAAAAAATGCCGAAGTGGCAACTTGTCCCCTTCGAACCCCAACAATCACTTCTCTCTCTCTCTCGACAATCACTTCTCTTTTCTCTCTTCTTCGGGAAGGGGGAGAGTCATTGTATCGTAAACGTTAATATTTTTCAATGAATGTTTCATCAATAAATATTTTACAATGAATGTTTCATAAATAAATATTTTACAATGNATTATTATATGGAAGAACACGCTGCTAATGAAATTTCTTTTTTCGACAAAAAGATTTTGAGCTTTATTTCATTCTTTTCGATCACTTGACCAGTTTGTAGACGAGGGGGGCACTTTCCTCCGGCGGGGAGTCAAGGTGGGCCCGTGGGCCCCTCTTTGTTTGGGCCCGTAAAGTCGAGGAACAAACCGGTGTTATTATTGGGCAGGTGCAGCGAGAGATCGTTTCCCTTGACTTCGCCCACAAGCTGTCGGTTCTCTTCCGGCAACGGTTCCACCTTGCGCCGTATATTTTTCCCTTTGTTTATGACCCTGAACGCTCGTTATCTGCGAATTTCTCTTTCTCGTCGGATTCCCCGTGAAAAATCGAGAGGAAATGCTCCCTTGGAAAATTTCGTGGCTATTGTACTTTCCGAGATATCGGGATTTAATGTCGACCAATCAGACGGCGGCTCCAACGGAAATTCCGGGCGGGTCTAAGGGAAAAGATTTCAAATGGAGGATTTTCAGACAGAAATGTGAGCGCGATTTATCCTTTATGATAAATATGCACTCATTGTGATAATTATTATAAGTTTATTTCCCCTATGTTTACAACCCTGGGCCCATTATCCCAGATTTTCTCATGTCTGTCAGATTCCCCCTAAAAAATCGAGAAGAAATGTTCTTTTTGAAAATTTCGTGGCTTTTCTACTTTCCGAGATATCGGGATTTAATGTCGACCAATCAGACGGCGGCTCCAACGGAAATTCCGGGCGGATCTAAGGGAAAAGCTGTCATTAAATAAGAGATATTCAGAGAGAAATGAAAGAGTGACACGGAATAGGATATAACCTTTCATTCAAAATGTATAATAATGATAACAACAAGTATAACGCGAACTTTCCCCTGGAGCCGGCGCGTGATTGGTCCACTTTGATTTCCAATATCTCCGAAAGTATCCATCGTACGAAATTTTGCAAGTAAGAATTTCGAACTGATTTTTCATGATCTCGCTAGTGGGAAATTATTCCAGGGTCGTTATCAAATTTTCTACCCATTCTCTGGTTACGTTTTAGTGGGGAAGTAACCTTACTCAGACGAGAGAAATGGCAGGAGGGAAAAAAGTGATTTCATGGACACTCACGGCCGGCTTGAGGGAATCGATGAGTAACTCTTGCGGCATGCATGACCTCACGCATTGATAAATCCTCGACCTTATCTTCGAGCTGCGGTTTCACCGGATTTTAACCTGGATGACACATTCCCCACCGGATTCCTAAATATTTCCCGAAGTACGTGTCGAAACTTTCTAACGTCACTTCCTGAGAATCTTCGACCATAAGAAATGCATCGAATTGAAAATATTAATGGTGAAGGGAAACCCCTTTAAATCAGTCGATTCGAATACCACACTTTTTTTTAAGGGTATTAGACCAAACTGTCCGAAACTTTGACACGTCACTCCTGATCATCTAAGAATTGTCCTGACACATTCAAAATTTGGATTTTTGGAAAAAATTTTTTAACTCAGCCCGGACCAGAACCAAAATGGCGCCGAGCTCTCATATTTCGATNATGGCGCAGGGGGTCCCTCCGCAGTCAATTAGGGCCCCAGAAAGCACGAATCCAGAGGATTTCTGGAGTTTTACTTCGATTTCTTTATAATTATTGTACGAAAACGACAGGTGGAGTATGCCATTTGGTACAATACCCAATATAATTCGACCCAGCTGTCGATATAAAGACCAACATCGGCAACGTAGCCATTTAGGAAAATCTTCTTTATCGACGTCGATCAAGTTCCTCGACGTGTTTCACTTCACCTTAATTTCTCTGAAGAAACATTTTGAAAGTGGTTTAATGGTTTGCGTCGAGGTCGTCGAGTGGACGATTCGTGACTCAGAGCGAGACTCATATGCGTATAAAATTCCAGGATGGGCAGGAAGATAAGGACGTGTCCTTATAAGAATACGGCATGAATTCGATTGACTTTGAAAACGAACGGAGGAGTGTTGCCATTTTTTTGGCTATTTGGGAAAAGATTCTGACAAGGAGACATTCCCAGGTGTCGAAGCGGCCGATCTTATTGATTTTCGTATATGTGCTCATAATTATGAAAGTGGTCTAAGTCATATATTTTTTGTTTCGAAATTACATTGAATTAATTTCGTTTGAAATAATATGGCGTGAAATAACTGATAAACTCATTTTTTTTTTAATTTTGACTTGGACCACTTTCATAATTATGGGCACATATGTTGAAAAATAGAAAAATGTAAGAAACACGTGTTTTTGTTTTCTATTATCATCATTCATATCAATGTATATAGAATGCCTCTTTGATATCAATGTATATAGGAAGCCTTTTTCATATCGCCTTAATACATGTCTAATGAACTTTCATATCAATATATATATAGAATAACCCTTTCACGTCGCTGTAATACATATAGAATGATCTTTCATATCAATGTATATAGAATGCCCCTTCCATATCGTTTTAATATATATATAAAATGATCTTTCG
>NW_019395968.1:0-6225 GCF_000612105.2 Orussus abietinus
TATGATTCCTTACAAGAATGATGATATGCATTTTTACCGTATCTTGCATAGTTTTTTTTAGATATAATGGATTTAGTTGAAAATGTCTATTGACACAAAGCTCATGTCAATTTTTTCGAAGAAGTATGTTAGATACAGGTGAACAACACACGACTTTTTTTCTAGGGAATTTAATTTTCTATAAAACTGCTTCTATGTATTTTTTTTTATTTGCCGTAATTTTTGAAATATTAGGAGTCGAATTTCGAAGAAACGTGTGCCATGCAAATTTTACAATCTTGATGCCTTTTTTGGGGGATACTACGGTTCTCGACGCGCGAAAGTTTGACAATTATTTCTTATCAATTTTTGCATGGAAAACACGAATTTAAATGCAGAAAGATAACATCTTATTTTTTATAAATAATTAACAGTTAAACCGATAATAGTTATTTGTTTTGCAAAGTTTGGGGGCCAGGGGCGAAGCCCCCCAGAAAAAAAAATGATCTCGTTTACATCACCGAAAAATCTAAATACAAAAAATTTAGCAGTTTTCGTCAGAACTGTTTGTTAAAGTTCGGTCCGGCTGATTCTTTCGTTTCCGCGCCCCCTAGGTTTCAGGAATTATTGTCTGACGAATATAGTTATCTGGTGTGGTTTAGATTAATCGGGGGAGGGGGGGGGGAGCCCCCCAGTCACGCATTCCTAGCTGACGACGGATAGAGATTGTGAATTAGTTTCTAATATGCTTTTTTCTCTTTATTCACTTTCTGGCATGTACTTACTACCGGGTACAAGAAAACGTATTTTTGACATTTGGGAAATAAAGCAACCGTGACCCACAAATTTCAATTAATTTGAATTTCATTGAATCAATTAGAATTTCATTTGAACAAGACGAATCGGCGGGCCTGAAACGTCATAAACCTCAATTCAAAGATGGCACCGAGATCGTGCAATTTGTAAAACACACGTTCCTTCGATATTCGACTCGCAATATGTCAAAAACTATAACAAATACAAAATAAATAGATAGAAATAGTTTTGTGAAAAATTGAATTTCCTATAAAAAAAGGTTTGATGTTATTCACTCGTATCTTACATATTTCTTCGACAAAATTGACATGAACTTAATGTCAATAGACATTTTCAACTAAATCCATTATATCTAAAAAAAACTATGCAAGATACGGTAAAAATGCATATCATCATTCTTGTAAGGAATCATATTTTCTATCGAAAAGGTTATACGAAGTTTTATTGTATCTTGCATAGTATTCGAGATACTTGACAAAATTTAAATATCTAAAATCAAAGAAAATAATTAATATCTCCAAAACTAATTTAGATATCAATTTTTTCTTTGAGATGATATTTGTTCATATCGTACACAACCATAATCAAGTGTCAAACCTTGGCGCCACGTAAATCGTAGTCTTACCGCATTATGTAAAGACGGAACTTCTATTCCTAAATTTAAAGGTCCAACTTCGCAAATTATCGGGTCTGTTTCCTTTTCACTTTCATTTATATTATTTTCCATTGCATATGTATATACGGACTGATATATTCACTAATATGTACGTAAAAGTCGAAACAAAAAATACTACTCACTAGTCCCTAATGTACACATTCGCATGGCTAGGGAAGAAGACAAACAGGTTCGCTCGAGTTAGAATGGATAGCGCTACGTTGCTATGACGACGCACGTCGACCCGCCATATACTATACGTACACACGTGCGGGATAGATGACGTCAGAGGCTTGGGATGCTGGAAAAGGAGAGGGGGGATACATTCCAATGCGTAACGCTTTTTCGTTGCATCTAATCTTTTTCAGTATTTTACTCCTCAAATGGTTGACGCTCGGGCACCGCATGAGAATGTTTATATAGGAGCGACTTTCGATGAGTGATCTTTTTCATATTAAAAAAAGCAACAACATAATGTAGTAACGGAAAGTAGCCCCAAGTTATTTTTAGGTAGTTTTAAGGTGAAGTGAAACACGTCGAGGAACTTGATCGACGTCGATAAAGAAGATTTTTCTAATTTCCTACGTTGCCGACGTTCGTTTTTATATTGACAGCTGGGTCAAATTATATTGGGTATTGTACCAAATGGCATACTCCACCTGTCGTTTTCGTACAATAATTATGAAGAGATCGAAGTAAAACTCCAGAAATCCTCTGGATTCATGCTTTCTGGGGCCCTAATTGACTGCAGAGGGACTCCTTGCGCCATCTGTGATTTCCAGGTCAATTAAATTTTCACTCCGAGACCTCGTATTCCTATCGTTTTAGCACAGAAGCGCATACAACTCTTTTTTTTGCCTTTATCCCGTTCAAATGTGAGTTTATCGATTACCAGAGTGTTCTAAATTGTCGTAAAATTGTCCTGACCCTTTCGTTTCTCATATCAGAGCCGTCGATAATTGTATATTGATCGAAATATGAGANTTTTGAAAAATCCAAATTTTCAATGTGTCAGGACAATTCTTAGATGATCAGGAGTGATGTGTCAAAGTTTCAGACAGTTTGGTCTAATACCCTTAAAAAAAAGTGTTGTATTCGAATCGACTGATTTGAAGGGTGTTTCACTTCACCTTAAGGAAAGCTTTGAAGGGGTCTGCCAGGATGCGCCTGGCAAATCATAAAACAATATAAGAGAAAGTTCCTTCGAAGGAAATCTTCGGTTTCCTTCGAAGGCTACGTCGGAAAACGTGCGATCCACGTGTTCCGGAATAAAAAGGACACGGAGGTCCAAAGCCGTCCCGAAGTTAGACGGGACGGCAGTCCGAAACCGACGACGATGAGGACAACAACGAAAACGAAGGGCGCAAGCCACGTTACAGGCTCACCCTATTTTTAATAGACTTTAGTTTATCTTTTTGTCATCCGAAGTCTCTCTCTCTTCGATTCCTATATCCCTACAATAATTTGCATGCTCTTTTAACTAGGAAGGAGTTGCTTTATCGAAACTCGTTCCCATATAAACCCGCATCAACATTTTATCTTTAACACGAGCACTCGTTGGAACTCGATCGGTTGAAAAACGCGCTCGGAATCGTTGTCTCCGAGAGGCCCTGCCAAATCGCAGGAGTGGTGGGCGCCCTTAACCAGTGAGCTGAGTTTTACGAGTACTCTCGTCGGGATAACACGCGTTTCAAATAGGTCGACGCAGTTAACTGATTAAAGGTTAGGACGATAGGAGTAGTTAGGCCATTACCAAGAGACAAGAGTTGCCTGTTTAGGGACCTTGGTATTTTGCATAAAACCTGTGCCGGTCATAGCATATATATATCAGAAGTTCTTACTTCTACCCGGGTCTTCGATAATCCAGCAGTTTCGCTCATCGCTCGTATCGTATGTCCATAAAGCTGGCATTGCCACTTTAGCACAATTCATTAAAATTTGTTGCAAAATTTATTTCTAATTTATTGCTATTTTATTGCGCAAAAAAATTTTTACTGCTCTTATAGTTTATCGAAAATCAGTGGCGATAATAAATTCTGCAACAAATTTTATTGAATTGTGCTAAAGTGGCAATGCCAGCTTTATGTACAGTAGCGGTCATGAATGCCTTCCCTGTGAGTATGGAGTTACCAGGGCATAATGGGAAAGCATTCATGTTCGCCAGTGTACATTCGTACCGCGTAGTCTCTCGGATTCGAATCCCGCTCAAGAGAGATTTTTCGGGGTCTAAAGCTGGGTCTGCCTGGTAGCCTTACTGACGAGTCCACAGGCAGACCGGGGACGAAACAACAACGATGAGTATACCCTATACCCTGATCCAAAAAGCCATGAACGCAATCATCTTCAGCTAGGCGTTAAACATGTAAAATTTACGTAAACAAAAGAACAAAAGAGCCCTGTATGAATTATTAATGTAAGTAAAATAAACAGGATGGGGTTGTAACATTTTTAAAGAAATTATAAGCAACTATGAAATGAAATTTTTTTCGATGCATTTTTCAGAATAACGCCAATAGGACGAAAGCACTCGAATGCACGCCTTTTTCTTCCATTCGGTCCCGTAAAAATCCGACGCCACTGAGCATTATTTTTTCAGTTCTTCCCAGATTTTTCTAATTCATCATGAAATGAACTTAAGACGCCATCGGAGACCCTCCTTTCATATTTTTAAGGCCATTTTCACCTAGGCGAACATCTGCTTGCGCGTTTCGCTTCTTTATTAACTTGCCTCCTTAAAATAATCAGTAGTTTGAATTACGTTATCGATATTTAAACCCCCCAGTTTTTGCGAGTCGTTAACACGTTCCATGCCACGTGTACCACCGATAACACGCATTAACCTCGGCTGGTACACGGCGTGGCATGGAACGTGTTAAATGAGGATTCGCTCACGTATCGTATCGTCACCCCGACGCATTATTAAAAATACCCGAAATGATCATTGAAAATCAGAATATGAGTTTATCAACACATTCTTCCTTTGCACTTTGGGTGATTTATGTATTAGGTTGTCCCATAAGTTCCTTCCGCATCGTGTGTTCATGTCCTATGAAAAAAAGGGAAGAAACTTATGGGACAACTTAATATGAAACCGCTTGCCTTATATCTGAATTAAGGAGCTTTTGTTGACTAAGAAAAATATCAATAGATACGAAAACGAGTTTACGACACCTACGTTCTTCCAGTTATAGAGAGGAACCTACAAGATCATTATGTCACGTTTCCTCCGAATTAACGAGTATTCCCCAGTCAACAGAAAATTCCTCTTGTCTAGATGTTGAAGCGTAAAAGCCTGCAATAATTCTCTACCTCGTCTTCGTGAAATCACGAGAGCTAAGACCCTAGCCCGCTTATCTGGTAAAAAATTAGTTTCGAGTCTCGGTAAAACAACGACGAGCGGCAATCGTGAATGTTTTAGTGTACACAAAGACTAGAAGCGTTGCTATAAAATGACTCGATCTCCCTTTTACAACCCAAAGCCCTTTTACAAGCCAAATTCCGGCGTTTCTCTGCGTTAGCTCAATTCCGGAAATAAAATTCCGCCACTGGTACATCAAATTCCCTGAAATGGTTCCTCGGTTTTTGAGGTCTCCTGTGCGCACCTCTGCCCCCTCGACGCAGCAAATCGTTAAGGTGAAATGAAACGCGTCGAGGAACTTGATCGACGTCGATAAAGAAGATTTTTCTAAATGACTACGTTGCCGACGTTCGTTTTTATATCGACAGCTGGATCGAATTATATTGTGTATTGTACCAAATGGCATATTCCACCTGTCGTTTTCGTACAATAATTATAAAGAAATCGAAGTAAAACTCCAGAAATCCTCTGGATTCACGCTTTCTGGGGCCCTAATCGACTGCAGAAGGACCCCCTGCACCATCTGTGATTTCCAGGTCAATTAAATTTTCACTCCGAGACCTCGTATTTCCATCGTTTTAGCATAGAAGCGCATACAACACTTTTTTTGCCTTTATCCCGTTCAAATGCGAGTTTATCGATTACCAGAGTGTTCTGAATTGTCGTAAAATTGTCCTGACCCTTTCGATTCTCATATCAGAGCCTTCGATAATTGTATATTGATCGGAATATGAGAGCTTAACGCCATTTTGGTTCTGGTCTGGGCTGAGTTAAATAATTTTGTTAAAAAATCGAAATTTTGAATATGTCAGGACAATTCTTAGATGATCAGGAGTGACGCGTCAAAGTTTCGGACAGTTTGGTCTAATGCCCTTAAAAAAAAGTGTTGTATTCGAATCGACTGACTTGAAGGGGGTTTCACTTCACCTTAAACGAGTTAACGAACGGCCCGGCGCGTCGGAAAGTGCGTAATTGGATTCGCTTTCGCCCCACTTGGAGCGTCCTTGAGACGCATTCCGACCAGACGACGCTCGTGATCCGACGGAGAGAGTCCGGCCAGCTCCTCGACGCTCCTCGACGCCGGCATCGCTCGTGTCGCGGTCCCCGTTGGGGAACGGACCTCGGTGGGGGCCGGGAAAAAAGACGTAAAACCGGAATCCCCGACCGGCTTACAAGGAACCCGCAAAAATTACGTAACGCAATTTAATCACCTGCTGCTCCCGTGATATCAATCACGCCGACGTTTTCATCCATCCTTATGATAAATTCAGACGTATGCCCTAGACCTCCATTACTTACAAGGAAGGTATCCCAGGTCGATCTCTCCGATTTCATTTCTTTTATAATATGTCGCATTAGACTAAAAACTAAGCGACACGTATTTTTAGGTGCGTCAAGCTAGCACGGCAACATCCCA
>NW_019395969.1:0-31352 GCF_000612105.2 Orussus abietinus
GATCTCGAAAAGCTACGAGATCACATTATGTTCCCAGCCGAGAAGCCAGCCATCCTAAATCAAGTGGCCCGCGGAGTTACCGGACAACACAGCTCCATTCAAGGGATTTCCCTGTCATCCCTCCTGGACGAAAAAACCCTGGAAACTATAATCCAATCAGCATGGGCCAGGACCTGGGGATGGTTCATAGGATTCGGCACGGCCTTTTGGGGTTATGGATAACCTTAAAAACGTTCAAATACATTCTTGACACCGTTATCCACGGGTACGCGCTCCACGCAGTCTACGGTTGGAGCTTATGGCTACTCGGGGCCATGTGGGACTCAGTCACGAATTTCCTCCTGCACTTGAAAAACCGACCGAGACCTACGGGCGAAGCCTTCTACAATAAAACCATAAAGGCAAACCCGTTGGGATCAAACACCGAGGACAATAAAAACTCCAAGGCGTCACCACCAGGACTCAGCGTCGAACACGGGGCCGCACCAACAGCACCCCCTGCCGATGTCCGAAAACCCGAAATCCAGCAGGAGAGAGAGAGAGGTCAACCGATGTACCCAATCATTGCGGCGCCCGATCAAGGGCATCGAGCGACCGATCATAATAATCTTAGGAAAACTTGTCATCGCTTTGCACGGACGAGATCGACGTCTCTCGCGAACGCATGGCCCGAATTCGATGTCGTTCAATATGCAGATTCGTAAGAGCAAACTGTTACGTTCAACCCGGCGAGCGAATACGAGAATAACAGCTTTAGGGGCCTATCGACGCGTATACGACCTCGAGGGAAGGGTGACGTCGGTTGAGAGGAGGTAGGTAGGAATGCAGTTACCTACCTCTGCTGTTGGTCTGTGAATCAACTCGGTGATGGCCGGTCGCATTGGTTGCCGTGTACGAGACTCGCGGTACTTACTCGCGAAAGGCAGGTGATTCGAGGGAGGAAAGCAGAGTGCTGTAAGAAATGTATTTAACAACACAGACCAAATAAGGAAAACTTAAATCAAATGATACAAGAACAAATAAGGAAAACTTAAATCAGATGTTACTTGAGGATCGACTGGTCGGCTCGCAGCTCCGGCAAGGTCTGCCCGCTCGCTTCTCTCCGCTCGCGCTGCTCCCTCTCCAGCTCGTCGCTGAACCCGGAGTGGGGGTCCGGCCGTACGTTGCCGACGGCGCAACCCGGTGCCGATCTTATGGGCCCCGCAACTCCGTAATCGCCGCACGGATCGCCATGCTAACCCGGATATTATATCATGGCTGTCAACCGTTGCTTCGATCCGTAATACTTCCTGGTCTCGCCAAGGCGCGAGTGACGAATGCCATGGTCCAGACGGGCTGGTGTCGCTCGCCGCGCCAGACGGCAGCCAATGTACGTACTACTACGTAACATCCTCCCCCTTGAAAGGAGACGCCTTGATGTAGGCGTCTGTTGCTGTTGGCAACTACATTTTTCTGTTGCTGAGCCTTAAGGTACTACTTCGCTTCGCTGGATTTATTTTGCAAAGACAGTTTTTAATTATTATGTTTTCGGTAGGCCTTAAGTTCTACGTGATTTACCCTGATCCGGTAGTTAGCGAGGTGTGTTACCATTCTATATTGTTCAATGTTTAACGTCCTAATACTAATTGTAATATAATAATACTGATCGCAATGTTATAACGGTTCCTATGCTGTGTAATGCATTCACATTGTCTACGCACTCCTATCCTGATAAGGTTTATTACACTTGAATATACAATAAAAGTGTCTCAGTGCTGAAAGTGCAATACGTGTAGAATGATCGTGAAGGCTGAAGTGAAAGAAAACAATTAATAAATGAAAAACGAATGATGAAAATGTAAAAAGGCAAAAAAAGGTATGTGGATTGCCTATTGCCGTAATTTTCTTCGGCGATGTGAGATTAAAGGGATTACATAAAAAAGAAATTCGTATTTCGGTGAAATCAGGGATTCGTCTGTTTATGGTATCTCCATCCTTTCGAATGATCCTGAGCACCTTTTCCTATGAATTTGTAGGTGTGGTAGTTTTTCGTTCCTAGGGGTTTGATCGATTCCCCTGTGGAATCTTTTTCCGCATTTCTTACAACTAACAATATATATGAGGTTTTTGGACATGCTGAAGTCGACATCTTCTTCATTGTCTACGTCTTCACCGATCTCTAGGGAAATCCTTCTCTTCTCGGTCGGAAAGGACTGACCGTGAGCAGAGTTATCGGCCTGGTCTATGTCCATCTTGTCTAAGTAGGCATGTATGGCTTCGTGGAGTACGTGTTTGTGCAATCGTGTACGTGGTTCCGTGTTTAATTAAAGGCAATTTTAAGAAAAGATCTAGAAAAGAAAAATGCAAATGTTTAAGGGAAAGAGTTCATGGCATCGAGAATACGTGTTTTCGTTACTGTGCGAATACTTAATGATAATAATAATGGATGGAAATGAGATTCGCTAGAGCAGTATCGGTTTCGGTAACATCAGACATGTCGCATTTTGTCTTTATGGACGGTATGTGTCCGGCCGTCTATAGTGATCCGTACATTTTCGTTGTCCATGACGTCAACGACCGTGTAAGGACCTTCCCATCTATTACAAAACGGTCCGGTTTCTGGTTCTTTTTTACGATAGACTTTATCCCCTACTCGAAATTCTTCGGGGTGCGTGTACCGATCGTACAGTGTTTTTGACCCTTCCTTCGCTGCAAGCAAATTCTGGGCCGCTGCTTCTTGCACCCTGCGCGTTCTATTGAAAAGATCCACCAGATATTCCTCGTATTCTAAATTTCGATTGAATAGTTGTCTAGTGCTGGACGGTAACTTAGCTAGGTTTGCGAACAGAAGTTAGTACACCGTGAAACCTGTAGCTTCATGCCGACTAGTGTTATAGGATAGCACCGCCAGCGGGCACAGAGTATCCCATTCGGTTTCTTGGTTGACGTATTGCTTTATATACTCTTTTAATACGTGGTGAGACCTTTCAATAGATCCGTTACTCTCTGGGTGGTAGGCGGTAGTAGTGAAAAGTCTAATTCTAAATATTTTTGCCATTTCTTTAAAAAGGCTGGAGGTGAAATTCGAACCCTGATCTGCAAGGATGGAGCCTGAGCAGCCGAAATAACTAACGAATCGGCCAACAAAGGCTTCGGCTACGGTGACTGCATTTTCCCTTGGAATAGGTATAGCGAGGGAGTATTTGGTCAAGTCTTGGATAGTAAGGACGTATCTATTACCGCGCGACGTTGGGGGCAAAGTTACAATGTCCATAGCAATTTTATCGAAAGGGGCCTTTGGCGTATCGGTAATAACCATGGGCTGGCGAATGGGGCGTCTTACGGTCTTTTTGAATTGGCAGTTAATGCAGTTTCTGATGAAGTTTCTAACATCCTCCCTTATTTTAGGCCAAAAATATTCCTGACGCAGACGATGGAATGTTTTAGTAACCCCTTTATGTCGCCCACAGCGGCACTGTGGTATTCTTGAATTAACGTCTGACGGATTTCAGGGTCTCGAACACTGCATTCGAGAGTGCATATGCAAATATGAATTGGATAATTTTCAAATTTGTTCGTCATAATTGATTGGATCTCGGTCCAGCTAATCTTGTCAATTTTCTCGGTTTTCGCAATCCTGAATGACGAAATGTTGAGTTCACGAATCACCGTGTACAGGGCATTGACAGCCTTTTGGAAGTCTTCTATTGTCAATTGGTGCAGGTCATTGTCTTTGATCGGAATAACGATGACGTATTTACTTCCTTTTTTAATCAGCTTCGGGACCATGTGTACAAGGTTTTGTGGGAAATCGATGGACCGGGAGATTTCCTTTGCTCCGTCTTCTATGACTGTGGTTTGAATCGAGGTAAAGACAACGATGTTATCGTGCTTCGCGGATAAGGGATCCTTAGTCAAAATGGTATTCCTATTTATTCTCTCCGGAGAGAGATCGTCCATTCGCTCTTACTCGTCATTACTGGTGTCACTCCTATAGTCATCTGTGCCGTCGCTTGTTTGGTCCTCGCTTATCGGAGTAGGTGGCGATATAGTCGGGTCATCCGGCCAGTGCGACGCCGCAGAGGCCAAAGGAGCTTGGGTGTGACTCGGTCCTGCCATCGCAGAAGCCAAAGAATCTTGGGTGTGACTTGGTCCTGCCACCGGAGAGGTCATAGGAGCTTGGATGTGACTCGGCCCTGCTACCGCTGGGGTAGGACTGTGTGTGGCGATCGATGTTCTGGGGAGTAAATCTTCATTCCTATCTTCGGTTCTTTGCCTCTGCCTAGCCGGTGTTGACCCGGTGGGCGAGGGCACCCTCCTTCTTTTACGAGGTGGAGTAAAAATGAAGTCGTCGGAAGACAGTTCGTCATCGTCAATGGCGAATAGAGTTTTGATATTCTCGTCATTTGGGCAGGCCTCTATGGGATTACGCGATAGTGCGTCTGCGTTGGAATTTAGGCATCCCTTTTTATACTCTATGGTGTATTCATATTCTAGCATATACAATCTCCAACGTACAATTCGGGAATTCGACGAAGTAACGAATGTTAACCATATTAACGGCCGGTGGTCGGTCACTATCGTAAATTTTCGCCCGTATATATAAGGTCTAAACTCCGTAACTGCATAGATAATTGCGAGCATTTCTTTTTCGATTACTGAATAGTTGCTTTCCTGATTGGTTAGTAGTCTCGACGTATAAGATACAGGGAGGTTCTTTCCGTTCATCCTTTGGCTCAAGACTCCTCCGATTCCGAAGCTACTGGCGTCAGTCGTGACAAAGAATTCTCTAGAAAAGTCTGGATATTGCAGGATTGGGGAGTTGGTCAGGGCTTCTTTTAATCTGTTGAAGGCTCGTTCCTGATTGTCGGTCTACTCGAAAATGCTGTCTTTTGCGAGGAGTATTGTCAGAGGTTTTGATGTCTCCGCGAATTTCGGTATAAACCTCCTGTAGTATCCCGCCAGCTCGAGAAATTCCTGAACATTCTTCACCGTTTTGGGCCTTGGAAAGATTTTGACTGACTCAGTGTTTTTCGGGTTCGGTTCGACGCCCTCAGCTGAAATGACATGACCTAGGTAAACCAGTTTCTTCTGCAACAGCCTACATTTTTCGGCGTGAAGCTGCATATTGGCAGTCCGTAGCCTGGTTGCTAGATATTTACATCGCTCGACGTGTTCTTCTAGCGTTTTCGAGTACACCACGATATCATCCATGTAGACAAATAGTTCTACTCCTACTAAACCTACCAATATCGTGTCCATGGTCCGCTGTAAGGTGGCAGGTCCGTTTTTCACTCCGAAAGGCATCGCTGTGAATTCGAGATGTTTACCTGGTACTGTAAAGACAGTTTTGTGTCGATCTTTGGGGTCTAACGGAATTTGATGGAAGCCGCTAGCCAAGTCGAAAACAGGAGAAATATCTTGCCTCTCCCAGTTGATCTAATATTTCCGTTATGTTGGGTATTGGATAGGCGTCATTGAATGTTTTTTCGTTCAGTTGACGATAGTCTATGACCACTCTCCACTTGTTCTTTTCGCCAGTTTCCGACTTTTTAGGGACGACGAAAACCGGTGAGGAGTACGGTGACTCTGACGGCTGCACTAGCATTTGGTCTTCCAATTGCTTTATTTGGCGACCGATCTCGTCCTTGTGGGCTGGTGGGAAGCGGTATTGTTTCTTGTAAACCGGAATGTCATCAAGTGTGTTAATTCGGTGCGGCAGTACCTTTGCCGGCTTTAATGCTTCGCCCTCTAATCTGAAAACGTCTGCGTTGGCGGCTATAAACGATGAAAGACAATGTGCTTCGTATTTAGAGAGTTTATCGTGAAGTAGTAGGCTCTGAATAGTACGCACCCTTGGGAATCCTATTAGCGTTGTTTCGGGTTCAGTGTAACACTGTGAGTCGACGGCAAAGAATTTGAATACTTCCCGGTATTTGCGTTGCAAATTTAACCGCTCTAGACGCGTGTTCCTTGGACAAAGAGGAAGTGAATCGGACTCGTCGAGACTTTGTAGATCCTTGTTTATCAGCGTGGGGGAGTCGTAATTACAGATTTTCACTGGAGGTATGGCTACCGTTTGATCTTTCGAAGAAGTATTAATGACTCTCAGAAACGTGTAAGCACCGTGCCGAGCCTGTAAATGCCCTCCAGCTGAAAGACTTTTACCCAGTCCAATGATAGGGATAAAACCCATGGAATTGGAATCCGATGTGGTCCGAGTGAGCGTAGAGACTATGGAATTTGCTGGAATATTGACAAATGTCTTGTTCGCAAAGGGCAAGATTGCGTTGTCGATGATGAGCCGCTCACTTTCGTAGTTGATGACGGCTTTGTGTTGTCTAAAATATGGAGTTCCGAGTATTCCCCCGAATGCAATTGGGAAGTTATCGTCGATTACGTGGAAGGTTGTTTGTTTGCTGAATAGTCTGAGAGTAATCGTTCCCCAGCTCCGTTGCATACCTTCGGTGATCCCCTTTAAGTGAATTTGTTCCGACATGTTTATCCGGGCCCTATTCTTGACGTATTTTAATTTTATGACGTATACCTGAGCGCCTGTATCAAGCATAAACGTTAGTGGTGTACTAATATGGGACTTGTCGTAATGCTCGAGGTTTATTGAAGGCAGGTCATCCTCATTTCGCAAAATGTAGACACGTTTACCGATGTTGTTAATCAGTATTGGGACTTCGCCTGACTGGACCTGGCGCACTTGTCTTCTGGGAAAAGTTCTCATCCTCGGGTCTTCCTCCGTTTGACTTCTTCGGCTTAATTCTCCGCATCTTCCGCTCCGGAAGGTGCGGAAGCTGTTACGTTTTTTGGTCTCCTGGCAAGCAAACGTTGAAAGAATCGGCATTCCTCTAAAGTGTGGGTGTTAGTCCTGTGAATAGGACATTGGTTTTCGAAATTATTAGTCCGACTTCTCGGAGGGCGTTCTTTGTCGTCCGTGTATCGATCACTCATCTTAAGGACACCCTGTGCTACTGATGGGGCATGCACTGGCATCTCTGAAGGAGGCTGGTATCGCGGGCTTCGTGTTCGATCGCGGCTGTCACTACCGTTGGTCCACGCCGACACGGTCGACGTAGTATACATCGAACATGTTGACTGCTTCTCGCGCTCCAGGGTTTTCGCGGCACGGACGGCTGAGGAGTAGAGTTCAATAAGGGACCCGTGTGGTAGGAGTTTGCATTCTACTCTCAATTGAGAGTTTATGACCCGGAAAAACGTCTCAATGGCTTCGTCCTCTAGGGACTCGCGCTCAGCCTGCGACAATTCGCCGTTAACTCTGATTCTCACGTATACTGTATCATCGTATGCCCTTTGGAATCGATTGATGAACTCTTCAATCCTGTCCCCTCCCTGGAATTGAACCGATTGCAGGGCTGCGGATAACTCGTGCAGAGATTTATGTGGTTCCAGTAAATCTCGTAATGTTTCTTCATATTCGTTAACCGATTGGATAGTTCTGATTTCAATTAATGCCCTGGTTGATTCGTCAAATTTCTGGGGGGAGAAGGGCGTAGAAAGCTTCCATGAACTTTGGATTTAGCATACGCCCGGCAATCTTGAGCAATTTGACGAAATGCGGGATTTGGGTGGCTCCCCGAGTGAATTTAGGCACATACTCCAAAGCTTGTTTTAAGGATATACCTTCACGGTCCAGCCGTTCACGGTCCAGCCGTTGTCGGCCGTTCTCCGACAACGACTGGTTCGAAACATCCGATTGTTTGACGGCAGCTGGACAAATGGTCGCGGCGAGTTCCGTCCTTAAGGTGGCGATTGTTTGCTCGAGTTCATGGTGTTGTCGTTCAAACGTATCCAACCGAGCTAGGACTTCGTTTAATACCTCTTCCATGTTTACCAACAGTGACCAAACGGGGCAATGTCAGGAATTTCAATGTATTCTGTCAGTCCACTTGCGACCTTGCTTAACCGGCTACATTTCGGACCGCGGTACCATGGATTTAAATATTTTCAGATGAACTACGCGTTTAAAAGACTAACTAATATTCGCGAGGGACTACGCGCTGGAATGCGAGTAAGACGTTAGTCGCTGGATGTGTTTACATTCGGCACCAGACGAGCGAGCTAAGACCGAGGAGGTGATCATAACAAGGTCGAGCGCTCTGAGTCTCCGGGGCAAACGGCCATACGCAGCGCCTTTCAGAGACGAGTCACAATAGAATATTACATGTTGAGGTCGGTTTTAATACGATATCTGTTAAGTTAGAACTGCAAACGAGCCGTAGGCAACAGTATCACTGACACATTAGAGTCCATACCTCAACAGATGTCATACGGAAGAGACTAGCTTCACGTAAATTTACATTCGCGGCATTCATACTACGAGGCAAATTCGGACAACGCGTCCAACGAGTGGATTACCCACTTCTATAATTTTTCGTACCCCACAGTTAGCACCACAATTGCTGTTACGTTCACCCCGGCTAGCGAATACGAGAATAACAGCTTTAGGGGAATACCGACGTGTATACGACCTCGAGGGAAGGGAAAAGTCGGTTGAGAGCAGGTAGGCAGGAATGCAGTCACCTACCTCTGCCGTTGGTCTGTGAATCAACTCAGTGATGGCCGGTCGCATTGGTTGCGGTGTACGAGACTCGCGGTACTTCCTCGCGAAAGGCAGGTGATTCGAGAGAGGAAAGCAGAGTACCGTAAGAAATGTATTTAACAACACAGACCAAATAAGGAAAACTTAAATCAAATGATAAAAGAACAAATAAGGGAAACTTAAATCAGATGTTACTAGAGGATCGACTGGTCGGCTCGCGGCTCCGGCAAGGTCTGCCCGCTCGCTTCTCTCCGCTCGCGCTGCTCCCTCTCCAGCTCGTCGCTGAACCCGGAGTGGGGGTCCGCGTGTGCGTTGCCGACGGCGCAACCCGGTGCCAATCTTAGGGGCCCCGCAACTCCGCAATCGCCGCACCGATCGCCATGCTAACCCGGATATTATATCATGGCTATCAACCGATCACTCGATTTGTAATACTTCCTGGTCTCGCCGAGGCGAGAGTGTCGGATGCCCCGGTCCAGGCGGGCTGGTGTCGCTCGCCGCGCCAGGCGGCAGCTAATGTACGTACTGGTACGTAACAAAACTGACGGTGCAGCACTCCGTAGATGAAACTCGTACGAGCCGTTCGCGAAAACGTTGTCACCGCTTTGCACGGTCGAGATCGACGTTTCTCGCAAACGCATGGGCCGAATTCGATGTCGTTCAATATGCAGATTCGTAAGGGCAAACTGACGGCGCAGCACTCCGTAGATCAAACTCGTACGAGCCGTTCGCGAAAAAGTAGTCATCGTTTCGCACGGTCGAGATCGACGTTTCTCGCGAACGCATTTGCCGAATTCGATGTCGTTCAATATGCAGATTCGTAAGAGCAAACTGACGGTGCAGCACTCCGTAGATGAAACAGGTACGAGCCGTTCGCGAAAACGTTGTCACCGCTTTGCACGGTCGAGATCAACGTTTCTCGCAAACGCATGGGCCGAATTCGATGTCGTTCAATATGCAGATTCGTAAGGGCAAACTGACGGTGCAGCACTCCGTAGATCAGACTCGTACGAGCCGTTCGCGAAAAAGTAGTCATCGTTTCGTACGGTCGAGATCGACGTTTCTCGCGAACGCATGGGCCGAATTCGATGTCGTTCAATACGCAGATTCGTAAGAGGACACTGACGGTGCAGCACTCCGTAGATGAAACTCGTACGAGCCGTTCGCGAAAACGTTGTCCCCGCTTTGCACGGTCGAGATCGACGTTTCTCGCGAACGCATGGGCTGAATTCGATGTCGTTCAATATGCAGATTCGTAAGAGCAAACTGACGGTGCAGCACTCCGTAGAACAAACTCGTACGAGCCGTTCGGGAAAACGTTGTCACCGCTTTGCACGGTCGAAATCGACGTTTCTCGCGAACGCATGGGCTGAATTCGATGTCGTTCAATATGCAGATTCGTAAGAGCAAACTGACGGTGCAGCACTCCGTAGATCAAACTCGTACGAGCCGTTCGCGAAAACGTTGTCATCGATTCGCACGGTCGAGATCGACGTTTCTCGCGAACGCGTGGGCCGAATTCGATGTCGTTCAATATGCAGATTCGTAAGAGCAAACTGACTGTGCAGCACTCCGTAGATCAAACTCGTACCAGCCGTTCGCGAAAAAAGTTGTCATCGCTTTGCACGGTCGAGATCGACGTTTCTCGCGAACGCATGGGCCGAATTCGATGTTCGTTCAATATGCAGTTTCGTAAGAGCAAACTGACGGTTGTCACGTCCTGAGTACAGGGGTAAACGAAGGTTTTGAGATGTTAAATAAACACGAAAACAAAATTTTTATTCTTGAAATAAATATACTTGATACATATCACCAGAATTAACCCGAATTTAAAGGAAGTGACACAATATTAGAGAAAATATGCCGTAAGTATTTTGTTACGTGGCGGCCGAGTGGCTTGCGAGGCCGGGGGAATTTTGTAGATTCCTCGGAGCGGTATTCTGTTGTAGAGATATTAACTCGTACGCACGTAACCAGTTTATTATTTGAAAGATATAGAGAGGATAACCCGAGCGGCTAGATCAACGTCTTTGGTGGGATCGATAGGTTTTTTGGTCCTCAAAGGGTATTGGAAAGTTGCAATGAGGACACAGGAGGGTTTTAAGGTTTCGTGAGAACGAAGTCGTTGTGTTGTATTGAATGAAGCAGTTCTATTTATAATATAAGGGGTACAATGTCCATGGGGGTAAGATGTACAAGTATGTGCTGTGCTAAGCAGATCGTCGCGAGTCGAGGCAAGGACGTTGTAGGCCGCGCGCTTGCACCTTGCGGAAGTGTAATCGAGATACGTCCGCGTTTATATTGCGGAATGCTGACGCGGAATTCTTTGCTTGCAAGGTGCGCTTTGCCTTACTTAACAAGGGTGGCTAATAAGTTGCGATTCATATTTGAAGAGTTGGAATTTGATAGTTGTTACCGGGTGGTAGATACCGAATTCTATTATGAGTTAGTAATTTGGAATAGGGTTCGAAATAGAGTGATGAAAGAGTAAAAGAGTGCAAGAATGGAAGAGTGGAATTCTTCGAAGAGGACCTGTACCTTGGCTTCGCAGAGGCTTCTACTTCCGGTGACGTCTCTCCTATTTCCTGCCGGTTGCGATGAACTGCACGTGAACGCCTTCAAATCGGGGCGTGTCCTAGGGTTGGAGCTTCCTAAGATTCTCCCGCAGGTCCGGAATTCGTAGCGCCGTCGTTCTTCTCACTGTTGGCTCGTGGATGTCGGAGTACCGAAACGCACAACTCTTACTACGGTACGGTCAGCTCTTCAGAGAGCTCCAGCCTCGTTCCTGATACTGCTGCTACTATATTACTGGGCGAGCGGCTGCTTTTCGGCACTGCTTTTATACGAGATCTTATTCTTGAGATGCCCGTGGGGACAGGGTCCGGTTCCTTTGTTTCTGGATTTTGTTATTAGAAGTTTGATCGGAAGTGCTGAGGTAGTCACTAGGTTGGCGGAAGAGTAGGTTCAAAATTAATTAAATTATTTAAGAGTGGATATGGAAGGCCGAATTTAAATACAGGATGAAATTAAACAAAATGAAGTACCGGAATATCATGTGTCAATGAATCATGAAAATGAATCGNAATTATAACAGGACTATGCAATGTTTGATATTATTTCAGTTAATCAAGAAGTTTCGATAAAGACAGAGTATGATAAAGTAAATGGAAAAAATGCAAATATCAAATTAACAAAACATATTTAATTGGAATTTACGAGTTTAATCAAATAAAATAGTTAAGTAAAGGTACGATGAAGTGAGCGAACAATATGCAAATATCAAATTAACAAAACGTATTTAATTTGAATTAAGGAGTTTAATTGAGTAAAATAGGTTAAGTAAAGACCAGGAATGACACGGAATTTATAAGAAAATGTTATAGAAATATGAACTTACCGTTATTGTAAGGTAGAAGGATACTCCAAAGTTAGATGAGCTGCGACGATGTGATTATGCCCTCAGGCAACGATGACGGTTCCGGGATCAGCGTGCGCCAGTATAATACGAATTTGTCGAAGATCGCAAGTAGGATGCGGAAGGTAAGCGCCAATCGAAGAATGTTCATACACGAGACACGATTCAATCAACTTCACAAGGTTTATTGTCCAACACAAAGTTCGATAGTTTATAATGTTATAATGTTCGTTCGGATTAACGCGAATCACTGACTATGAATCGCGTAACAAGAAGGTAGCGCACTTCTGAGGTGAGACGAGAAACAACTTAAGACGCGACTACGGATCGCGATAGTTAGCTCACTGGAGCTCGAAGTTGAACGGTTGATGATTTAAGACTCTACGAATACTGATTTGAGACTGGTGACGACTAACTAACGACTAGTTGAAGACTCTTTGAAGACTGCTGGAAGACTGGTTGAAAATTGATCGAAGACTAACTGAAGACTGGTTGAATACTGGTTGAAGATTGATCTAAGACTGATTGAAGACTACTTGAAGACTACTCGAGGACTAACTGAGGACTCGTTGAATACTGCTCGAGGACTAACTGAAGACTGGTTGAATACTCTTTGAAGACTGCTGGAAGACTGCTGGTTGAAGACTGGTTGAATACTGGTTGAAGATTGATCTAAGACTGACTGAAGACTGGTTGAATACTGCTCGAGGACTAACTGAAGACTGCTCCTGCTGCTCTGAAGTGGCGCCTTGGGCCTGAGTGGGGACACCTCCCACCTAGCTCTCGTAGTCGTGGAGGTGGAAGCTTTCTTTGTGCGCTAAGCGGTGGTTCACCCTGCTGAATCGGCGTTGCTGGAGCGCAAGACGGTACAGCGCGTGCCTTATCGCGTGTGAAGGCTCATCCTGACTAAGCGTCGCCGGAGTGTCTCGCGCGTGACTTATCGCGTGTGACGGGCGGATGTCACGATATCAGTGGCTGCCAGAGAGTCGGCAGCGTGAGAAAAATGTTATACAATTGTTTAATATTGCAATAGTTAAGTACCTATTTGTTAGTTGAATAATCGTGAGTGAGCGTGATTCGTTGAATGTTTATGAATTCGATGTTGGTTATAACAATATGAAACGGTTTTTACAGGTATGGTAAACGTTTCGTAAATGACGTAAAAGTAATAACAATATATGTGTATAAATAAATAGATACATGGATTCCAACGTGGACTACTGCATTTATTTAATAAGACATTATTATTTAAGATGTTTGGATAGTTAGGTGAAGGAAGTTTATTAATTAAAGGCAATGGATAAATTATTGACAGGTGTCGGCACATAGGTTACCGACCGCGGGTGGTAGGTAACTTATTGGCCGATGTCGGTACATGGGTTACCGACCGTGGATTGTGGGTGAGTTACCGACCGATGTCGGTACACAGGTTACCGACCGTGGATGATAGGTGAGTTATCGACCGATGTCGGTACACAGGTTACCGACCGTGGATGGTGGGTGAGTTATCGACCGATGTCGGTACATAGGTTACCGACTGCCGGAGGTAGGTAAATTATCCATTGATGTAGATATATTGTTGGACGGGTAAGTTATTGCAGCAATCGACGATGGAATTAACATTATGTATTCGAACGAAGAAATAAAGCATGATGCTATGTACGATATAATATGGTATAATGGTTTTTAAGCGGTAACACAGTATACGCGTGTTTATGTTATTTGGAAAATAAGTATGAAAGTGCTTAATTAAGTCGCTACTTGTTCAAAGTTGGTTCGGAAAATTCGTAAAAATTGTTATGACAGGATGTTACAGCAGCACTCCGTAGATCAAACTCGTACGAGCCGTTCGCGAAAACGTTGTCATCGATTTGCACGGTCGAGATCGACGTTTCTCGCGAACGCGTGGGCCGAATTCGTGGATCAGTGGATTCTACTCGTGGATCAGTGTCACACGGAAATCGAAACAATCTATGTCCCGTGCGATATCGACCATTTTTACAATGTCTGTACGCGCACAGATCAGTAACATGTTCCATAATATACGGATATAGCGGATAAAAGAAATATACAGGAAAAATATGTCAAATTATACACTTGACATGTGCGCGAAACACTACCCGAAATAAAAATAAAATACTACAGCACAGTTTACACTCACGGAACCGCAATACTCCGTCGATAGCAATAAATGATAATTTTNTCGCGAAAACGTTGTCATCGATTCGCACGGTCGAGATCGACGTTTCTCGCGAACGCGTGGGCCGAATTCGATGTCGTTCAATATGCAGATTCGTAATAGCAAACTGACGGTTGTCACATCCTAGCTTTTGCCGAATATAATTTTTCATCTCTAATATGTAAGTTATATATCTACGCTTTATGTGTGTCTGTAACTCGCGTGCTATCGTAATTTGCTTACCACTTGCAACATCACATGTTACTTGGGCGATAATTCGGAGAGGTTCTAAGTTTTCCACCGAAGTTAAATGCGCCGTTACCCATTTGCCAATAGTAGTTTTTACGTTACCAGTAGCAGTCTTGTCTTACTTATCGACAGCCATTATTACCTTCTTACCAATAGCAGTTATTACCTACTTACCGACAGTAGTTTCTTACCGACTGCTCAAAGCAAATTCATGTGTAGGAAACCTGCCGGTTTATTTTACTGATTTTATACTAATTTTTACCTTACCGATTATTGGATAATTCCGCGAGGAGCGTAGGTAATATTACCGAAATTGAAAACAATCAATCATAAAAGGCCCGGTTAAAATTCACATGTCTGCTGCAAATTAATTCTTGATGCATGTCGGATAAATTACAGAATTAACGTTCCCACACACAACATATACCTATTATATACGTATATTGACTATCTATAGATATCCATAAGGTACCTATTAGTCGTATAAGACACAGCTAAATGACTGTCTAATATACGTATATTAAACATAATCTATAGATATCTGTAGATCTTATAGATATCTTATAGACATCTCATGTATCTCTCATTTGATCTCCAATAGATCTCCAATGGATCTCCCATAGACCTCCCATAGATCTTCCATAGATCTCCCATAGATGCCTCTCATCGATACCTCTCATCGATACCTCTCATAGATACCTCTCATAGATATCTCATAGATACCTCATGGATCTCCCATAGATCCCCCATAAATCTTTCACACATCTCTCATAGATTTTCCATAGATCTCCCATAGATACCTACCTACTGTTATAGCAGATTCCTATTCTACGTATAAAAATAAACTTTTGTATAACATTTTTTCTGAAACGGGCATCAAAGGTTATAAAGGTTTAAAACTGAAATGCCCGGACGACTGCGACACTCCCACCGGTGAAGCCTCTCCATGGTACGCGATCATAATACCTTAAGAACAACTCACGTTTCGAAAGAAATGTTTCGAACAAAAGTTTATTTTATACGTAGAATAGGAATCTGCAATAAAAGCTGGGGGTTGCCACTTAAGAAAATGAACCTAACCTCCTTTTCACCGACAAGAGCGCGATCTACGGTCAAACTGATAGCTCCTTTTTGTGTGCCCCCGTGGTAGAAATAATTTTCGTTCTGAACAATTTTTTCGTACGATATGTATTTCTCGAGATATTTCGGTGTCTCAAGTTAAATGAATAACCCGTATACGAACAGTAGAATAATAGTCGGATTTTTTGTCTGTAGTGAAGAACATCTGAAGTCTGTCGTTTTGACGGGGTTTGATAATTCTAATGTTGAACTTTATACCACTATTTGCACAGAATTTAATGCATATTTCAAAAGAGTCATATTTTGTATTTGTATCACTTACGTGTGAGTTCTACTGACGCATCATCTCTTGTTTCCTCTAATATTGGATCTTCTGGCAGTGGAATTATATATTCTTTGGGTTTCCTATTTGAACTTATTGTAATATCTAAATCTGTATTAATATCTGATGTTTCTTCTGCCATCTTCTATTTTTGAAGGGCTTTGTCATATGAATCTAAAATACAAGTCTTAAAAATAGCGCTTTGTTTATAATATTAATACTTTTGTTATTTTTCTTATACAGGTAATGCAAAATCATGCTCAATCACTTTTCATTGAAAACAATAAAAAACACAGTATTTTCCAAAAATCCTGAAAACATTATGTTTTCCAATCGTCTTCTAGTTTCGACAATTTTTGAACAACTTTCCGAATTTTATTACGTGACGTACTAGTCGGATAGTAACATTTTTTCTTGTCATCGAATAGCCATGAATACGGTACTACATCTAATCTGTCATCGAATTCGACAACAGCAAACATGTTTTTGGTCCAACCGCTGTAACGGAAAAATACAACATTTAATTTGGGGATTATATACCACATATAAGTCCATTTTGTGTTTCGAAGATACGGGAATGATTATTTTCATAAATAGCTTATGCACCTTAATATTCCGCCTATTAATATTTTACAAGAATGTCATGATTCTCCGAAAGGATTATCATTCGATGTTTTGTGATGTAAAAGTGGAAACAGCGCGCAGTATTTCTTATTATAAGGCATCTTCATATATTTGTACTTGACATCTTGCAATGGCCAGCTTTTCATTTGAGATAAGTCACATGCTTTAAAGCAAGTTAGCAAATTTGAAGAACAGGGATCTGTGTACAATGAACGTACGGTAAGGAAATGTCAAATAATACATAGTTCTCCATTTGTAAAGGTAGCAATATTTGATATTAAAACTATACTACCATTCTCCAATTTAAAGCAGTTGTTAGGTTCTTTTCTTAAGAATGCGTACGTTGCTGTAATAACTTTCGTAAATTAGGAATTATGACAATCTTCTGTAAGTGGACCGGAGTGATGCTCGCCTATTGCTTGTGAACTAAAATTTCTATTTTCCGATACCATTTGTTCTAATTCGACATATCTATTGTTCAATTGTTGCAATGGCTTCTCTGATTTTCTAATAAACCGCTTCAGTATTCTCATGTAATTTTCAAATTTAAAAGCACTAAATAAATCAAGATTTCCGTAACGACGTACATCGTCAACTAGATGTATAAGATTATGTACGTTATGGGACACGAATTCTTTTCCATAAATTTTGATGAAAGTTAATATGAAATGTCTTAACAATGATTCAGCGTAATTTTGATACTGCAACAGAACAGGGCTAGATACAATTTTTATGGCAACGTGTAGTGTCATAAAGTATCGATAAACTTTCTCATCTATATGTTTTCTGAGTACCAGAACTCCTATATATAACAAAAATAGCCGTAATTGTGTAGCCTTCCGTTGGTTTACACTTTCAAGTTCACGTGGTCTTCCGGAAAATTCGTAAGGTACATAGCTTCTCAAACTAATTAATTTTCCTGATATAATCTGTACTTGTGTTGAAGATAACCGGACTGATAATGGCCCCGATAACCACAGTTGAATTAATTTTTTCATAAATCCTATGCATACCAAATGTATGCATTTGGTATGCATATAATCTAATGGAATCTGTGACACTATTCAAAAATTTGGAATTTCTGTCAAGATGCAGGAGTTTACATGGTACTCTTCGTGGATCTGATTAGCTACGCTATTATCTGTTCTTTTAGCGCAATCAATATCGGGAAAAAATATGCGATTTTCTTTAATATTTTCCTTCTACCGTACATTTGGAACAGCTATAATATCCCGAGTGTCCTTTTGTGCCCGTAATGAAAGATCTCGCTGGAGCATCAACGACTATATTCAATATAGAAAAATTAATCAATTTCTCTTGGTATGCAATATGACTTTCTGTTAATTGTCTAACTTCTTCTACAAAATCTTTTAAAAACTCTGAGGCACTTAACGGTTTGGATTTTCCAAAGTAACATCCAATTAAAAATATTTCATTTTCTGGTAAAATGGCTCCTAGTATAGGCCATAACTGGTTCGTGGAAGATTTACTTAAAGGTAAACCATCTATCCCCACTTGTAGTTTGATTAGATGCTTTTCTTTATTTTTAGCGCGTTCAAGGTACTTTATTATACCTTTTTTTATCCCAAGATGAATATATAATCCCGGAGGAACCTCTTTAACGTAATTTTTCTTTGGTGTTTTCAAAATACAAATTGCAGTCTTCGGTAAATCTGTAAAACAGTGGTGTGATTTTAATACATTTAGTAAATCTGACAGTGCTCCATGAGTCACTTGATGCTGCAGTGCCCACTGTACTATTTTATCTTTGAAATTAGTATCTTGTTTCGGTGATGGTAGTATTTCAGTGGATACATTTTCTATCGTCTTCGTACAATTTAATTCTGAGGTGTTTGAATATACAGTATTAACGATTGTATTTGATTGCAAGTAATCATTTGCAATTGGCCTTTTAATAACATTATAACAATGAGCTGAAATTGTATCGTCATTGCGAGCGTTCAATGATACCCTTTCTTCCAAATTATTGTCACTACTATTACATGTTTCAGAATTGATGCCTACTCCATTATTAAATGAAAGATACGCAGGTCTAATACATGATTGAATGCCTTGTGTCCGTGAATACATATTCAAATTGCATTCTTATCTCACTAGTCTGCGATAATGTCTTTTTGATATTGTTGTTAAACTCTTCCTTTTTCGAATCATGTTACGTGAAAATTTGTACTTGTGTCACAATTTCGAAGAACTAAAGAGAACGTATAATATAAATGTTTCAAGATATATTCTAAGTCCGAATTACTACATAATAAATGAAAGAAAACAAGAAAAAGTATGTATACGAAGTTTCATGTCCCTTATATTAATCGTTGATATAAGAAGTCTTAAAAAAATAGATGGGTAAGAATTAACGATCTATACAATGGGCATGAAATTCTTTGTATATCAAAATACTCTTAGATAAAAGCCAAATTAGTTTTTCAAAATACACTGTGATTAACGTTAATATTGGAATTGTGCAATGGACAAGTATTACATTCAGAATATAGTGCAAAAAATACATGAAAGTATATCAAGCATTAGACGAAAAAAATATTACGAAATCATGATATACACGTACACCAGAGATGAGTGCATTTTATTTAAATAATGAGGAAATTATTAGAGTAATCTATTAATAGAGCAAAACTAAATGCTGAAAAAATAATGACGTGTTTTCATTTTTAAGCGACGCTCCTTAACTGTAAGTAATCACAGAGTATACAGTATTAATATAACAATGTGGCTTTTATCGGTAGTTGTAGGCTAGTTAAATTACCGATATTTTGACTATAAAATTCCAACAATATTATAATTCACGAAAAAAATATGCATAATATTCATGACGACATATATAATAAAGATCTTAAATGTATTTTTATTTGTTTACTTGCAAAAGCAGCGGTACAGTTACATATGCGATAGCATGTCGAAAAATCGATTTTTTAAAGCATTAAAGGATGAAGTGGCTTGTTTCATCTTATTTCAATCATTGGATGAAAAGTTATATCCGCCTTACTGTAAAGCAAAATTTCTAAAAATAGTTGAACAAAAAATGGTCTTCAAAANTAACGCAAACAAATAACAATTTGCTAGAAATATCTAATTCGTTTAATCGGAAAAATAGTAAGGGCATATTGAACCATCTAATTCAGTTAAAATAACTGGAATTATGATTCTTTTGACTGGGCCCTTTTGAGTGTAAATTAGGTTATATATACAAATTATAATATACTGAATTATATTACATTATGCACCTAGAATGGTGAAACGGTGGTGGCGATACGTCCTGCTTTATATCAAATCAACAACCTCTAGAATGTAAAACCGAATTCTATACAAAAATTTGAAAAATTTTTCGTTTGTAAACATTTTTACAATGGCAGTCATAAAATGCTTTAAAATATTGCTTCTCTGTGGTTTTCAAACGTTTTAATATTTCTTGCCTAAAAATTTGAGCCGTAAAAGAACTGAAAACTTTAGTAAGTTAGATTTACGGCGGCGAAATGCCATGGAGTCGATTCGATGCACACACTCACATGAAGGTCCGATTACAAAAGCAAGAATTCCAATTATTTTAACTCGATTAGATTGCTAAATATACGTTTCCTTTTTTTTAGTCAAAAGTATCAGGTACTTCTTGTAAGAAAATTATCTGTATGCACTAATACTTATTCGGACTAATCCAAAAAATACTCCAAGGTAGGGCAATGGAAACTTTCTGCTACAAATTTGTTCGGTAGTTTAGGAATCTGATTAAGATAATCATTTAATTTATGCAATCAGACTTCGGTAATCAGAATTTTGTATCATATTAATCAGGCTTCCTCATTTTATATATTCTGTTGCACATAAAAATTCGATGGTTTCACGAAAAGCGTATTTGAGTTCTTTCTTTAGGCTACTCTTACAGCCAAACTATTGCAAATAGAAAAAAGCTGTCTGTGACTTCCTGAGAGAAAATTTTGTATTCTGTGAAAATAGCTCGATGTGTTTTTCCTCTAATTCTAACCGTCTTCGAAGTATTCGTGGTAAAAGTAACCATGGTAAAAAATGGCGCTTTTTTTAAATTTTCATATTTTTGCAAGATGAGGCGACACCACAATCACAAAAATGGAAATCCTTATTAAATACGTCGTTTCAAACATCATTCATATTGTTTTATAAACTATAAAATTATTAAAATTCTCATGTAATTTTCAAATTTAAAAGCACTAAATAAATCAAGATTTCCGTAACGACGTACATCGTCAACTAGATGTATAAGATTATGTACGTTATGGGACACGAATTCTTTTCCATAAATTTTGATGAAAGTTAATATGAAATGTCTTAACAATGATTCAGCGTAATTTTGATNTAATTTAATGGACGTTTTATGTACATCTATTTTTTGTATATGAACCGTATATACGGATATAGATCAATCATAGGTATGCATACACCAAACCTAGATATGTGCGATTATCTACAGAATATCCAATAAGTGCGTATACGTGATATAGATCTATATATGTAAAATAGATATCTATCTGCAGTATAGCGGGTGTCAATGAATAATATAGATCTCCTATAGATGTATGGATATTCCATATATATCTAATATACGTATATTACACCTATCGTTGCGTATGGGTATATAGGATGGTCGCTGAAAGTCTAAAAAATTTTCATCTACTTTGGCTCATCCTTATAAGGAAGTTTAAAATATATAATGCAGAAACCAAATTATATTGAGTCTTTACACCCATCTCATCGCACTTCATGCAATTATATTGTTTATATATTAAAAATATATTTTTGATATGTGTATTCATTATTAAAACTAAACATATCATTAAGATTTTCAACAAATATTTTAGATATATTCTAATGAAATCTACGACACGTCTTAAAAAATCTATTGCTTGAGATATTTAGCAATGATTACAAAAAAAATATTTAGAAATCATTCTCTGCTATTAGGGTTTCATTACATTTTTACTCGGACCATATTGACATTACTTTCACGATGGACGCCACGTTGCAATAAATTGTATGTAATTGATTTGAAAATTATGTTTCAAAATAATTTTGTCCACATTACTTTGCGATCTCATTTTTTGTCTAAAACCAGATGTTTGATAACCGTTCCTTTAACTTGTTGTGCTACAATGACGATAGACTCATTCAGCTAGAATGGTTCCAAAATTAAATTGAAACGCAAAGAGTTAAGATAATTTGGCGACAAGCCCGGGACAAAATCCGCCATGTCGAACAAAAGACGCACCGCGAACCAACCTTCAGAAACCTCCGAAATATCGACACCCCAACCTCATCCAGGGTTGGGAATCCGTTTCCTGAAATCCTCAATTTTTGTTCTATTTTTTTATGCCAAGTTCGAAAAATTAAAAATTAGTCATTTTTATCATTTTCTGAATTTTCCAGAATCACCACTTGCGACCCAAAATCTTTCCCAGCCGAACCAGGTTGAATCTCTTGCCATGACCAGTTTTTGAAACTTACGAACATGCGATTCTTTTCTTTGCACGCATCGTAGCACGTTTTGAGTTCAGGAGCCACAATGCTCGATTATCGCTATTTGTGGGGGGCACGAGGAAGGTTGGTATCTCGGGAAAATGCAGGGTTGCCCCGGGATGGCTCACGACGCGCGACGATCCTTTCCGGGTGAGCCGGTTTGAGGTGATCCCCGAAAAAAATTGTTTACACTCGTGAAATGGCTATTATTTTCTTTGTATTTTATCGCACTTTGAGTCCGAGCGCTGCAATGTCGATTTTCGCTATTTGCGGAGTGCACGAGGGTTGGTCGGCCCGGTCCGGGACTGAATTCGCCGCATTGAATAAAGGACGCGACGAAGAAATGAAAATGCGTTCTGAAAAATTGTCTAAATATGTTTCTTGAGTTGCAGTTGGTGAATAATCATGAAAAGACTAGGATTCAATGAAGTTTGTTACGAACGAGAGGTTAAGTTACGATTACTTGTAAATGAATCGAACGACACGTGGATCAGTCAATGAAAAAAATGTCACGGTATAATTCTGAGCGCAACTGAACTCTCTTCGTTTCTAGTAAGTCAATTTTCTCCGGTTGCTACTATATCGATCAATTGACATACAATGAGCTATTTTATTAAAGAAAATATACACGGTAACATAAAGCTCATGGACGCTACTTCCGTATGTCATATTTTCAGAATCACAAAAAGTATTACAGTTCACTACAAAATAAGGAAAAAAAGGTTTATACAAATTTACCTACCGTTGCAGTTTTCGTTTTTTTTTTTTAACAAATAAAGAACGTCGCAGAAAATGATATCAAGTACCAACGAAAGTGTGGGATACGATTAGGAATCTATGATAAAATTGAGAATGATATCAAGTAAAAAATACAAAAAAGTTATTAAACATTGGTAAATTTACCTAGCAGGATAAATTGCCCCGATCTCCCCTATTCTAGCACACTTTCGGTTCGGGAGCCACGATGCTCTGTTATCTCTATATACCGGCGACGCCCAAAAAATATAATTAAAATTGCCATTGTACCATATGTAATGATTACAATAAATAAAATTATAATTATTACGTATACTAATGAAATGAATTATATATGTATATAATACCATTATAGCCTAGATATGTGCCTGTACAACTTGAACATGTAATTGGAGAAAATTGTGAAAGACGTGCACGACCTCAATTTATACTAATTTACGAAAAGAATGCTTCCTAATGGTGAGAAATTGGAAAATGTTGGACATGAAGTTGATGTCATACACGATGTTTATTTATTGATAGTTCAAAATTTGTTTAACTACCAATCAAATAAATTTGTTACATTGTCAAAAAATATAATCAAATAGAATACTGGCTCTCACCCATACTCGCTATGAGTGTGGCGCCGAACGCACACATACTCAATGCTTCGTAGCTTGGCGCTTGGCTGATCGAGACACGCGAAGATTTGTAGGAGCGATCGCACATACACAGATTCGCTGCATGTAAGTTCCGTACGTGGTACTGGCGTATGACCGATGCTTTCTCGTCGACTTCGAGGCAACAATGTACTTCAAACTCATTGTTTTCTTCTTTCGCTGACTCGTGCGATCCATGACATTCACGACTAGCGTATTCGGTGTTTACCGATGTATTGAAATTTTGCTGATTACCATTATTTGACCGTGAGCTGGAATATTTCAGGATAAATGTTTTGCAATAAAATTACCAACGTATGGGACAAATATTTCAACGGAAGGTTTTTAACATCCGAACTCATTAATTCATTCTCAAAATGATAATTATAGTTTAAATTTTTGCAATGAATGAGAACGGTAGCAACATGGGTAACTAAATAATACTAACGATAAGAAAGATTGATACTGTTATCTTACAGTACTATTTTAATTAATTTCACATTAATTATTAAAATCACCTTATAGACGGTAAAACAATTAATGAAAAGCTTAACTCATAATAAAAAATTACATAATTGTAATGTATTTAGTGCAATTGTTATGAACTGTAAAACGTGACGAAAAAAATTTGAGTAAAAGACAGTACCCACCCTTCCTCTCCTTCAGGATTTGAACTTGCGACACATACGTTACACCTGACGTTATACCGACTACGTCAAGCTATGTTGTTGCGAATCTCTTTTCATTTAGGTTTTATGTGGTCCCTAGGGAACATTTACAATTTTTTTCATTAATTTCCGTAGCTTATAAAAATGATATATAAAGTATAACTCAACTCTCGAGCACCCACGTTGTAGTTTTGCCTGTATCATTTACGGATAAAATAAATAAGGTAAGTGAACGGTAAAGTCAAAGAGGACGCCACGAGTGTTTTTCCCTTACCATCAAATGCGAGCACTGTTGGTAAGCGTAAGTAAGCCACCACCGTCAATTCCCGCATGTTATTACCATCACGAGTACGTGAGCCGCCAGCGGCGTCTGGTAGATGGCACCGCCATCGCGAATGCGCGAGCCCCTACCAGAAATTCGTTGCGCCGCCCTTGGGGGCAAAAACGGTGAAAGCTCTAGAGTTCGAAAATTCTCGGTAACATTAAATTGGGGAAGGTAACTGTGAAACATACCGTAAGTTACCGGGAACATTGAGAATTTAAGAGAACGTTAATTTTGTTATTTATACTTTAGGTTTCTTCGTTTAAATAACTTTTTTTTTTTCCAATCAACTTCAAAGTTCAAACTAAAGAGTAATAATTATTATTAGAAAATATTGATTATAGGGTCGTATTTACCTCCAGCTAAAAATATTCACGTATGTACAACTTCACGGAAAATTCCATGCCATTTGTTTCAAACGAACAGATATTTCATTCTGCGACGAAGCGAATGGGAGGTTTTGATTGGCTACAGAGAACGTACAACGGAAATTCCCCTCTACGATGTTTCTCTATAGCTAATCGAAACCTCTCGTTCGCTCTGTTGAAAAATTCAAATTCTCATAATTTCTCGATAAAAAAGGCTTTGGAGAAATTACCGATAAATTACCGGGAATTTCTCTTCGTTTCTGACATAACTTACTGGATTTAGAACTCTAGAAAGCTCACGTACAAAACCAGAGGGCAGCACACGATCGATCGCGCGACCCTGCCCGTGAGCAATCTCCCAACTCATCTCTGTCTCCCAGCTCATCTCTGCTGTGATCCATGGTAGAAGCAATGGTTGGAGGGTTAAGATTAACTTTGAAAATTGTGTAATGTTAGACTGGCAGAAATATTCGAATCTTGAATGTAATAGGATTTTTTTATGATGCTTAAGCCTTCTTACTTGCTCAGAAAAGATTCAGTAACAGGCATTGCAATTATTTTGCAACAAAGATTGTACAAATTTGTAAAGTATATAATGTGAGTTGATGTTCTAAGTGGCAAATCGTACTTTATTCAAACGCTCGATATTAAACCATGGAATCATACATTATGCAGGTAATTTACATTATTAATCAATAGCTTCATTACTGCAAGGATTGAGCACTGAAACATAATGTAATCGTCAGGCGAAAATGACATTGAATGGGATTAAGTTACTTATAATAATGCAATCTAAATAATGTGGTGTAATTGTAGCTTCGACGTGTCTGGCTGAATCAGGATGGAGATGTTCTAGCCGTAAGTTAATTCAGAGCAGCACTAACATTTTTTATAATGTTTCTGTCATAGTCATATTAAATTTATTTATCTCCTATTATTTAATAGGAAATGCTATCCCTGAGACATAATCATGTATCGATACCTCAACTTAGTACCGATACAGCAATGACTAAAGCAATGGAACATCTGCCAACTCCTTTTGATGATTTAGTTCTTTATCATTTAAAGTAAGATCACCATCTGTTTTCATCTGTTGCATAATGCATCGATATGTGATTTAACTGAATTGAGTAATTTTAGGACTATTGCTTCATTAAGTAATGATAACTATGCTACTTACACTCACCAAAGTATGGGGGTACAATGTTTGACAAAAATTTTACAACTTCAAAAGGAAGAAAATTGGATGTTACCTGTCATGAATATAATGTGCCTGGAGCTAAGGTTATTGGCAATCCGAGCTGAGAACAGTAGAACCAACAAAAACATGAAACCAGGAGAGGTACTTGAGAAATGTGCAGAATGTTTAATGGGCTGTTTTCGAGTTTGTGCAGCTGACAATCGTAGCTCGGAAGATGATACGAAAAGATGGGGAATGTTGGTTTTAGTTAATCAACTTCTAAAAGTATATTTTAGAATTAACAAATTACATTTATGTAAGCCACTTATAAGGGCAATTGATTCTTCTGCATATAAAGATCATTTTGCACTAGCTCAGCAAATTACATATAAATTTTTTGTTGGCCGAAAGGCTATGTTCGACAGTGATTATAAAGCCGGTAAGTTCTTTTTTAGAAGAAAAAGACTAAAAACCCAGTAATTATAACCTTTCTTTTGAAGAAAATATATTGCAAATGTTTACTGTTTCAGCTGATGAGCATTTGACATTTGCTTTTGAACGCTGCCATAGGCAATCGAAAAAGAATAAACGATTGATCTTGATGTATCTTATACCAGTCAAGATGTTACTTGGTTTTATGCCTAAAAGAATGCTTTTGGAAAAATACAGCCTTTTAGAATTTTGGGAACTTGTAGAAGCGGTTAAAAATGGTGATTTACGAAGTCTTGAAAGAGTAATGGACAAACATGAAACCTTCTTTATAGGTGCTGGAATTTATTTGATCGTTGAGAAATTAAAATTAATTGCTTATAGGAATTTATTCAAAAAGGTTTATTTAGTTTTGAATACCCATCAAATTCCTGTTGAAAGTCTGCTTATGTCTTTGAAAATGCATGGTGTAGAAGATGTTGATATGGATGAAACAGAATGTCTTGTTGCTAACCTAATCTACGAAGGAAAAATCAAAGGCTACATTTCCCATCAACATAAGAAGCTTGTTATTTCAAAACAGAATCCATTTCCTCGGCTTTCTTCAACAACCTGAGAATGTTTGAATATTTTATGGAAGGAACAATAAATTTTTTAATCAGTTTATTTTTTCATAATTGTACAAAACCTAACACCCAGTATTAAGGTAATATGAAAGGCGTTGAGAAGTTTAATCAACGTCGATAAAACAAAATTTATCTATAGCCTTTTTTATGGCAATGTCATTCCGAATGTTTAAGTGGTAACATAACCTAGTACGTCACGTCACCGACATTTATATTTATGTTGAAGTCTTTTACAGTCTAGGTTAAGAATTATACGAAATACAGCGTTCTATATCATTTCGGTTAACTAATGACAAAGAAATGATGCAAAACTGTCGAAATTCGTGAATTCATGATTTTTTAATTCTAACGGACCAATGGCTCTCTCTGCTGGTTATCTACAACTATACTTTTCTCTAAAAACACGTCAGCCACGGAACAAGCCAGCATTCTCTTGCAATCGTTCGTGCGAGTATTTTCCATATTTTCACATCTGATTCTATAATATTCTATAATATTCCACTTGTATGGTATTGTAAATTGTTCGAACTAGATCCTGAAACTTTTCATTTTCGATTCTAAGCCTCCAAGAAGTGTAAAACAGCAAAAACGTACACGGACCATGCCATGTTGGTTGTAGTCCATGATAAATAAACTTTTTCTAAGAAATAAAATGTCATGAGTTTCAGGACCTACTTTAGGGCCTCCACGCTGACGTGGAAAAGTTGAAACGATTCGGTACACCCAATTTTGACAATACTTTCACCAACGATTTGATCTCTCATGCCTGTATTCATATTGTCAGTTTGCCAAAACAAGGGGGACCTCCCTTAACTAGGGATGTTTGATTCCGATTGGATTCATTAAAAAATCGATTTTTTTGGTGGAAGAATCTGTTTTTAGAATCGATTCTTTACTAATCGATTTTCTTGAGAATCGATTCTTTACCCTCTGAATCGAGAAACCTTTTGCCTGAAACGGTAGAGGGGAGAAATTCGCTTCGCTCTTTGGTTGCTGTTTGTCGCCACGACAAGATTGGCTACTGAAACAGCGTCGTGACGCACTTCCGTCATAACTGACTACCTGACTTTCAACAGCCAATCAGAACTTCTCATTTACTCCGTCGACCATCTCGTCCGGAAATATCAGCCAAAGGGAAAGCTATAGAAGACGTATAATTACTATATAAACGGCTAATAATTGTTTAGTTTTTTTATACAACATTCATTTCATTTTCATCGATGACTTTCGACACGTACAAATTTATTAATTAAATTTGTGTTAATTATAGCATAGATGAGCAGGGAGATGTTTCATGCCTTTGTTCGAAAGTCAGGCTCGGCTCATTGGCGCCCTCTTCGCCCTTGCATAAGTTGGAACTGCTCTCAAAGAGGCGAAATATTCGTGACCGGTAAAACAGTATGCTGTGGCGAGCCCCAGACGAAGTCCGGCCATCGGTCACCAGGGGCGTCGCGCGCGACGAGTGCGATGCGTTCAGTCCGGTGCAACCCACGTTACCCCGCGTGCGCATGACTGAACTCATGCCCCAACGGAAAAACTACGGCGCAAAAACGAAAACCAGAGAGATAGCTTGTGACACGTCCCCGCGTGTACGTGAGCCGGCAACTGCGACTGGTGGATGACACCGCCGTCCCGAGTGCGCGAGCCCCTACCAGTAATTCGTTACGCCGTCCTTGGGGGGGCAAAAGCGGTGAAAGCTAACGTACGAAACCAGAGGGCAGCACAGAATGCGATCGCGCGACCTTTTTCGTAAGCAAAATATACAGATGTCTCCATACCGACCAGGTGCAAGCCATCGATGGAGTCCAGTGTACTCGACACCACGGGAGAAAGAGAGATGTACAGAAGGAGCCGGAGTTTCTCAGACAAGAGTGGCAAAGGCCCGGTAGGCAGTGTGAGTAAGATGAAGATAGGATATATTTCCAACATAATAAGAGATCATGAGATAGAAAATCACAGGGGGAGAGGGGTGAAATTTCATCATTTTTCAGTTTCCACATGGTTTATGAATTTGCATGTCTAAATAAAACAGGGATGACGAAAGGTTAGTTAAGTGTAGACGGCATAGTTTATTCGGGACGACAGTTTTTGCTAAGGAATCGATCCTCTTTTCCCTCTTTTAATTACTTGATCGCGGTCGTCGCAAAATGACGATAAACCTTGCGAGCCCTGGAAGGAAGGGGCGATAAGGCCTGCGGGTAAACGAGTCCAAGTGAGAACGCCGTCGGGAGACATAAGACCCGCGAGAGAGCAAGAGAGAACGACGTTCGGAAGAAACGAGGCCGTAGCACGGGGCAGAAAGAGAATCTTCTTTGTCGGCGTGAAAACAGTGACAACAATCCACTTATCGGGAAACCGACATTGATACCCTCACAGCAGGGGTTGGGAGGCCCGAGACCGGAGTCTTGAGAGCGGTAGTGGAAGCCCGGGGCCTATGCGACCCGTAGGAGCAAGCGAGAACGCCACGCCCCTCGAGCCAATAGTCGGCGGCCCAGCCGTGCCGGCCAAGCCAGCGGCAAAGCGTTATCCGGTCAGGCCTCGAAGCCCGGACGCATAAGTCTGTCTCTACTCTAAGAGACGTTTAGAGCATCAAATAGGCCATCTCACTCGGACATACAGCCTCCAGGGCGGATAGAGGGAGACACAAGTATGCGCAGTCCCCTTAACGCACCGGCCCTCCGTCCACGTGCTACGGCCGAGGCCGAGTGTCGACGGACTCGAACGCAACACTCAAGAAACAAGTTTTTTTTTTCCCAATAGAAAATACAATCTGCTATTAGGAACACCATATGCAACCCTCACCAAACATATGTTTTCTCGTATTTTTTAGTAAGCTGAAAAAAAAAGGAGAGTAAATTCATTTAATTTACTGCGTTAAATGTGGCGAACTCAATAAACCAGTTGACTCAATTTAGATTTGGAGCTATCAATTCTGTTTCAGTCAAGTTTGTGAGTTGATTCAACTACAAAATGTGATTTTGCACTAAATGTAAGTTGAACCAACTCGTTTATTGAGATCGCCATGTTTAACTCAGAAAATGAGTTGAATTTACTCATTTTCTTTCCCGCGCAGAAGTAAAACAACATAAATCTAGAAATTCATGAAAGAAAACATAAATGCTAGTCTATGTGAACGTCTTAAAATACATTTTATTCTCCTTAAAAATAAGCAGTCAATATAAAACTTTATAAATTTCTTTAGTATCTGTCAAAGTTATTTGGTCCCGTTTTTCTCGCTTGAGTGCAGTCTGAAAGATATCGTGGGTGTCATTTTTATACACTCGATGGCCAATCTGCTTACCGTAGTTTCTAACCATCGTTTCCCGATTCGCCCCGACCAATACACTGAAAAGGAAATTAATTGCTAGAAAATTGATGGCTTAATTTTTCCCAACCTGACCTCAAATACATTACTGTGAAATGTAGTCAAAAGATTGCAGTGTGCACAAATTGAACGAATAACGCAGGAAAACCATAATATAAAAAATAAGTTTATGAAGCATGAGAAAACCACAGGATTTCTCGTTAATTTTAAAATTTGATTACATGAACACATTGAACTTATGACAGTAAAAGATTGAACCGTAATTGGAAATAAAATTGTATCGTTTCGAAGGAATTGACATTCTTGCAATATGATATTATATGCAAACAAGTTGTAGCGTGTTTCGCGACGGTCGAACAGCTCCTCTACAGCCCAAAGTAAATTGAAATGGCCAATATTTCGTTATATGAATACCCTGACGAGCGTTACACATTGCCGGTAAGGGGGCGGAGGGGGGGGTGAGTCATTCGGGAAGCGTTCGAGTCCGTCGACACTCAGCCTCGGTGGTAGCACGCGGACGGTAGGCCGGTGCTGTAAGGGGACTGCGCATACTCGTGTCTCCCTCTATCCGCCCTGGAGACCGTGTGTCCGAGTGAGATGGCCTATTTGATGCCCTAACCGTCTCTTGGAGTAGAGACAGACTTATGCGTCCGGGCTTCGAGGCCTGACCGGACAACGCTTTACCGGCACGGCTGGGCCGCCGACTATTGGCTCGAGGGGCGTGGCGTTCTCGCTTGCTCCTACGGGTCGCATAGGCCCCGGGCTTCCACTACCGCTCTCAAGACTCCGGTCTCGGGCGTCCCACCCCCTGCTGTGAAGGTTTCAATGCCGGTATCCCGATAAGCGTATTACTGCCAATATTTTCACGCCGGCGAAGAAGATTCTCCTTCAGCCCCGGCCTACGGCCTCGTTCCTTCCGGAACGTCGTTCTCCCTTGCTCTCTTGCTGGTCTTATGTCTCCCGACAGCGTTCTCACTTGGACTCGTTTACCCGCAGGCCTTATCGCCCCTTCCTTCCAGGGCACGCAAGGTGGATCGTCATTTTGCGACGACCGCGATCAAGTAATTGACAGAGGGAAAGGAGGATCGATTCCTTAGCGA
>NW_019395970.1:0-35494 GCF_000612105.2 Orussus abietinus
CAAATGGCATACTCCGCCTGTCGTTTTCGTACAATAATATCAAGAAATCGAAGTAAAACTCTAGAAATCCTCTGGATTCGTGCTTTCTGGGGTCCTAATTGACTGCAGAGGGACCCCCTGCGCCATCTGTGATTTCCAGGTCAATTAAATTTTCACTCCGAGACCTCGTATTACCATGGTCTTAGCATAGAAGGGCATACAACACTTTTTTTGCCTTTATCCCGTTCAAATGCGAGTTTATCGATTACCAGATTGTTCTAAATTGTCGTAAAATTGTCCTGACCCTTTGGATTCTCATATCAGGGCCTTCGATAATTGTATATCGATCGAAATATGAGAGCGCGACGCCATTTTGGTTCTGGTCTGGGCTGAGTTAAAAAATTCTTTTAAAAAATCCAAATTTTGAATGGGTCAGAACAATTCTTAGACGATCAGGAGTGATGTGTCAAAGTTTCGGACAGTTTGGTCTAATATTCTTAAAAAAAAGTGTTGTATTCGAATCGACTGATTTGAAGGGTGTTTCACTTCACCTTAATGGGAACATTCAATTCTAAACAGAAAATAAATAGAAGAAAATCTCGCGGGGTTTTCGCTGTCTCGCAGAACTACGCATTCCGGGTTATCGTTGGTGTGATCTGCAAAACGGTCCATCAATGAGAGATGGTTCGTGGAAACCGACAAGGAAATGGCGCGGAAAATTATCCGCCGAGTGAAATCCCGACCGTTATACAGTGAAATTACTGCATAGGTAACAGCTGGGTTATGCCATCCTCGTGATGGCTGCAAAACGGAATACATTTTCCAGCACCACGTGCTTATGCAGTAACCAGTAAACACGTAACTAGTAAATATCCAGCTCGCCTCGCGTTCATTTTTTATCTCCCACGGAATGACAATTTCCTCCCCTCGCGTTAAAACTGTTTCTTGCTGCTCTCCGGGTGCAGTAAATGCATCTCGCTGCACAGCTGCAGCACTGCAGCTACTTACCGCAACCCTTAAGGTGAAGTGAAACCCCCTTCAAATCAGTCGATTCGAATACAACACTTTTTTTTAAGGGTATTAGACCAAACTGTCCGAAACTTTGACACATCACTCCTGATCATTTAAGAATTGTCATGACACATTCAAAATTTGAATTTTTGTAAAGAATTTTTTAACTGAGTCCAGACCAGAACCAAAATGGCGTCGATCTCTCATATTTCGATCGATATACAATTATCGAAGGCTCTGATATGAGAAACTAAAGGGTCAGGACAATTTTACAAGAATTTAGAACACTTTAATAGTCGATAAGCTCACATTTGAACGGGATAAGGGCAAAAAAAGAGTTGTATACGCTTCTATGCTAAAACGATGGTAATATGAGGTCTCGGAGTGAAAATTTAATTGACCTGGAAATCACAGATGGCGCAGGGGGTCCCTCCGCAGTCAATTAGGGCCCCAGAAAGCATAAATCCAGAGGATTTCTGGAGTTTCACTTCGATTTCTTTATAATTATTGTACGAAAACGACAGGTGGAATATGCCATTTGGTACAATACCCAATATAATTCGACCCAGCTGTCAATATAAAAACGAACGTCGGCAACGTAGGCATTTAGAAAAATCTTCTTTATCGACGTTGATCAAGTTCCTCAACGTGTTTCACTTCACCTTAACTACTGCCCCGGCAAACCAACCGGAAAAGAGATAAACTTTCAGCACTTGGTCGTGAAGATCCTCGCGTTTTGTTAACTACGTAAATCATCAGATTTATGCGAATTAATTGTTTGCATCTCTAACCGTTTCGACTACCGACCGAATTATTTTGATTAATTCGGATTTTTAGCTCCTTTATTCGTAGATTCATTTTTGGTAGCGCTATTGGAGGTTAGGTTGCCTCGAATTTCGGAATTCGCTGAAACTTGCACCTTTGCTCTCATGAAAGATTAATTACAGGTTATCGTTGTTGACTATTCTATGACGTCGCCATTCCGTCGCTTTGTTCAGATAAAGCGGCGCCATTGTTAGTTTTTCTTTGATAAACTCTCGTTTGTTCTCCGACATCGCGTCAGGTCTTTATCAGTGCGCGCCAAGAGCACATCGCATCCGCGTCGAAATAATTTCGCAATTAATTCTGGCCAAATATTAGGAAGTTTCCATCTTGACGGTCAATTTTCCTGGGGTTTTCCGCAAAGCGTTTTACGCATCTCGAGTTCTCGAAGCTCGAACGATCGCCGATAATCGTGGTCCCGTTAAGCGCGCGAGGACGAGCGCCGTGGAGCACCCCAGGTAATCGCGATATTTCTCCCCGGCGGTGCGAGATATCGAACAACGCCCGATACAAAAGTTGTTCCTCGTGCCATCGCGAACAACTTTTCCAGGAAGCGTTTCCCGCCATCGCGTACAGGTGCGGCAGAAAATCGCGGTTTCTCCGCGGCGGCGTAAGTCCTTCCGCTCGGCGTAGTACCCGTAGTGAAACGCATGCTGTCGAGCTTGGCATGGGCATGTGCACGTTTTTTTAACAGTAGTCGCTGTAATTTCTTCGTTAAAAGTCCCTTTTAGGGCTTGGTAGATGAAGAACCCGCCTGTTGTCATTAACAGTAATCGATAATCGACGTCGATCGGCTCAGGTCGATCACTAATCGATGGCCCCCCGCGGCCCGCAATCTTTTTGGTGGTGATGGTTGTGCGTCAAGTATTTGTACAAGATCTTGGTCGTTGTCTTGTCAAATTTGGTTACTGGTCGGATATCTTTGTCTTGGAGTCGCCGAAGGGATTCCTCTGTAAATTAGATCACTGGTAGAATTGAGGATCGATATGTTTATGCGTGACGGACACGGTCCACTGGTCGTTCACGTAAAGAGACGCGGTCGTTCACGTAAAGAGACTCAGTCGTTCACGTGGGGACTCGATTGTTCACGTAGGGACTCAGTCGTTCACGGAATGAGACTCGATTGTTCACGTCAATACTCAGTCGTTCACATGGAGACTCAATCGTTCACGTAAAAAAACTCGGTCGTTCACGTAAAGAGACTCAGTCGTTCACGTGGGGACACGATTGTTCACGTAAGGACTCAGTCGTTCACGTGGAGACTCGATCGTTCACGTAAAGAAACTCGGTCGTTCACGTAAAGAGACTTAGTCGTTCACGTAAAGAAACTCGGTCGTTCACGTAAAGAGACTCAGTTGTTCACGTGGGGATTCGATTGTTCACGTAGGGACTCAGTCGTTCACGTAAAGAGACTCGATTGTTCACGTCAATACTCAGTCGTTCACGTAAAGAGACTCGATTGTTCACGTCAATACTCAGTCGTTCACGTGGAGACTCAATCGTTCACGTAAAGAAACTCGGTCGTTCACGTAAAGAGACTCAGTCGTTCACGTAAAGAAACTCGGTCGTTCACGTAAAGAGACTCAGTCGTTCACGTGGGGACTCGATTGTTCACGTAGGGACTCAGTCGCTCACGTAAAGAGACTCGATTGTTCACGTCAATACTCAGTCGCTCACGTAAAGAGACTCGATTGTTCACGTCAATATTCAGTCGTTCACGTGGAGACTCAATCGTTCACGTAAAGAAACTCGGTCGTTCACGTAAAGAGACTCAGTCGTTCACGTAAAGAAACTCGGTCGTTCACGTAAAGAGACTCAGTCGTTCACGTGGGGATTCGATTGTTCACGTAGGGACTCAGTCGTTCACGTAAAGAGACTCGGTCGTTCACGTAAAGAGACTCAGTCGTTCACGTAAAGAAACTCGGTCGTTCGCGGAAAGAGACTGAGCCATTCACGAAAAGAGACTCAGCCATTCAAAGAGCCACGTAAAGTGACTCAGTCGTTCTCGTAGCTTCGATTGTACAATCAACCGAACATCTCTTTCAACAATGAAGATCCAACAAACATCAAATCACCCCGCAAATCCTATGGACCGTGGACGACCTGGTGGGGACTTTTTCCAAGCTGGCTTTCGAACACGGGGTTAATTATCGAATTTTTCTTTTCAACATCCTTAAATTAATTTCATCCGAATGGAAGTTGGAAAAAATACTATAATATGTGCCCATAATTATGAAAGTGGTCTAAGTCGAAATAAAAAAAAAAAATGAGTTTATCAGTTATTTCACGCCACATTATTTCAAACTAAATTAATTCAATGTAATTTCGAAACAAAAAATATATGACTTAGACCACTTCCATAATTATGGGCACATATCACGGAATATATATATATATACATGTTACGGTGAATGACCGAAATCTGGAGAATGTCGACTTTCACCGGTGAATGTCAACATTCACATAGTCGCTTCGTGTATGTCCGAAATATTTGCTAAATACCCTTATTTCCGACTTACACCGGTAAATGTTGACATTCACCGGTGTGTCATTGTCGACACACACTGGAGAGGGTCCGAATGTACAACAATGTAATGAAATATTCGATCTTTCACCGACGTATTTGGTATCTGTTGACATTCACCGGTGAAAGTCGACATTCTCCAATTTCGGTCATTCACCGTAACATATATATTTTTATTTATAGCGTGAATTATCATTGTCCGTGTTTGAAGGCCAAGTCGTCGTTTGTGCACACTGTGATCCGATTGCACCGTGGAACGTGTATACTGTATATCGTAATAATCGGCGACGCTGGGCGTTGCGAGCGAGAAAGTCATTATTGTATCGTACAAAACGGATACAAGAGTCCTGTGGTTGAGAATGCGTATGTGCTTTTCGCAGCTTTGTACTTGGGACGAATTATTAAGAAAAAGTTGCGCGATGTCGTCTTGTGGTAAGGTCGTGCGAGGGAGGAGCACCTTTGTGGTGGTGGCTTGTACTTAACACCTGCTTCTTTTTGAAAAGTTAAAAGACAAAGTCAGCGCCAAGTAGGACTAACATTTGTCGTAAAGTTCATCTTGGAAGAGAAATCAACGACTCAGTAAGAAAAAATATGCCGGCGCGTTGAGAAATGCAGAAGAAGAATTGGAGACCGTTTACCCTTAGAGAGGAATTTCATTGAACCAAAGAAATATTTTGCCAAGTCAAGAGATAATTACTTGGCGCAAATAAATTGGATTAAATGGGATGCAACCTTTCCTCGGAATCATAAGAATTTATTTGAGCCAAGTTATCATTCTTTGAATTAAGAAAATATTTCTTTCGCTCAATGAGATTTGTGTTTTCTCAGTGTTTGAGCCCGTGTGCTTCGGTTAGATTGGATTAAACTTAGGTTACCACATTCCCCGACTTTGTTAATGATTCTCTAGACTACTCAGGCACATTTCCCAATGCCCCGTTTCTCACTTTCTGGATAATTCCGAAATCCCGAGCAATATCAGCTAGGAAAACAGAGATAAAAGCGCAATGATACGTAAAATCAGTCAAAGTTCACCTTTCTAGAAGGTCCTCCAAATCTCGGCAGGGTTCTCTTCAAGGTGGACCCAGAGGTCCTGGGCGGCCCCTTGTAAGGCTAAGTAACCTTTTCCTTACTTAACCTTGCAACCTCGCTTTTGCAGTACCATTTAAGGGCCCGCCACGTTACAACCCTAAGCGGCGGTCCGTGGCCTTCGGTGGCATGACCACGAGCTGCTCTGCGAGCAACCTGGGGACCCTGACCAGGATACCGTCCACGGAACAGCATCCGTCCACTTCCGGGACCGGCACCTTGACGAGCACCTTGACGAGAACGGTCTCTGCCGAGTACGGAAGCTGCAGCCTGACGAGAATCCCGTCGATGGAACAGTGCCAATCAGGAACCCTGACGAGGGTACCATCCTCCGAGCAATACCCATCCGGGATGTCAGGATCCGACCAGTACCATTCCGGGACGCTGAAGGGGATCCCATCCCCTGATCTGTACCAGTCCGGAACCCTAACGAGGGTACCATCCTCTGATCAGTACCAATCAGGGATACCAACGTCCGACCAGTACCATTCCGGAACCCTAACAAGGGTACCATCCTCTAATCAATACCAATCAGGGATGTCAACATCCGACCAGTACCATTCCGGGACCCTGAAGGGGGTCCCATCCCCTGAATTGTACCAGTCTGGATCCTTAACAAGGGTACCATCCTCCGATCAGTATCCATCAGGGATGCCAACATCCGAGCAGTACCATTCCGGGACCCTGACGAGGGTACCACCCGAGCAATACCAACCCGGTACCATGGGGTCTTCCGACGAGTATCAACCTGGGAACCTCACCAGGGTACCAACGTCCGATCGGTACCAGGTCAGGGTACCATCGGCGGATCGGTACCAGGGGACTCTCACCAGGGTATCCTCGGCTGATCGGTACCAAACGGGTACCTTGACCAGGGTAACGTCCTCCGATCAGTACCAAACTGGGAACTCGTCTAGGGTTCCTGGTGCCGAATCCTATCCTGGACTCTCCAGCTCGGAATCCCTCCATAGTAACCTCAACCGAGTTCCGTCCTTGGAACGGAGCAGGACGGAATGCTGCGTCCTGGAGAGAATACCGTCCGAGCAGCACTTGAGTGCGCTCAGTAGAATACAGGACCAGAGTCTCGGCAGAACGGATCAGAACCCTCTCGATCGGTTGCCGTCCGAATACCAGAACCCGATCGCCTCCGGAGATCCCGGTGCGAGGTAAGCATAAACTGTCTTTGCGACCCGGACTGTCCTCCGGGACGCGAGGTGGCCACTTTCGGAGACCTTCGAGAGCTTTAACTTTCTTCCCTGCTGACTGCCAAATCAAAAATCGATTGAGTTTCGCGCCAAATACATTGCCACCAGCATTCGTATACGACTCCGTGTTACTTTACGCCGAGTCTTGACATGGTGAACTTGTAGAAATTAACATCATAACTCGAAAGCTATCCCGAATGAAAATATAAGCGTTTCGCGCCAACTACATTCACTCTGTGCGTATTAACGCATTACTAATTGCATTATTACTTACAAGGAAACATTCCCAAGTGTCCGCCGCCGATCTTATTGATTTTCATACATGTTGAAGAACACAAAAATCTAAGAGACAGGTGTTTTTGTATATCTGCAATGGTCCACGTTTAAGGGGTGAAACAACCCCCCAAAGTTTAGCGAAAAATCGGTTTTTTAAATATTTTTCGTAGGAGCAGTGGAGGGATTTCGACGAAACTTTGCATAAACGTATTCTGTATAAGGACGGTGACAACACAATATTGTTCAGCAATGTTGCACCCCCTCAAGGGGGTGAACTACCCTTTAGGTGACATTTTTTTGTAATATCCATTAAACAAGCACTCCTACTTAAGTTCCACTTACGCGATGTGATTGCTCACAAAAAATGAAGAAATACGTATTTTTTGCTTTTTTCCAATAAACATTTACACATCGGTTGTAAACAATGAATGTAGATGGTATACGGGTATTTTCCGACTAGCTTTATTGGGTTATATCGTGACCAATTCATTGTANAATGTCACCTGAAGGGTAGTTCACCCCCTTGAAGGGGTGCAACATTGCTGAACAATATTGTGTTGTCGCCGTCCTTATACAGAATACGTTTATGCCAAGTTTCGTCGAAATCCCTCCACTGCTCCTACGAAAAATATTTAAAAAGCCGATTTTTCGCTACATTTTAGGGGGTTGTTTCACCCCTTAAATGTGGACCATTGCAGATATATAAAAACACGTGTCTCTTAGATTTTTGTGTTCTTCAACATATATGAAAATCAATAAGATTGGGGGCGGACACTTGGGAATGTTTCCTTGTTAAACCCGTGATTCGTTCGACAGCAAAGTATAAACTTTCGAACCTTTACGAATTCCTGAGTTCTGAGAGCCCATAAGTTCGATGTGTTCGGTGTTGAAAATTGATTTTGAAAAGTGCGCCACCTCTCCTCCGGGAACTCGACCTTTTTATCTCATTCGCGGCGAAAGCAAAGACACTTTACGCTGCATCGACCCCTAATTTCAAGATTGCCGAGCTCGGAGCACTATCAGAACCTAAGAATAGAGGGCCTCACGAGGTTGCAAGAGCACCGGATCGAGCTCCAACATCGACTGGACATCCACAGGACAATGGACATGCCGCCATCGCCGTCGCCGAGTAGCAGAAGTCTCGCTCCTTTCAGTTCTGCGAGTTCCAGCCTCTCCGAAGGCAGCAACCAACCTTCGGGCGAAGATTCGGCTAGCATCGTCACAGGTACCCGAATTTATTTACATTTTCTTTCACCTTCCGATCTTCAGCGACCCGACAGTGGCGCCTCCACGAGGAATAAAATAGAAACTCGACTGAGTCTCGCGCCAAATACGTTCAAACCTATATTTATATGCAACTTCGTGTTACTTTACGGCAGGTCTGAACACGGCATATCTATAAAAATTAACATTATTACCGAAAAGCGCACAAATCGAAAACTCGGTTGAGTTTCGCGGCAAATACATTCATTCTGTGCGTACGTATACGCGACGCCGGGTTTCTTTACGCCAGTCTTGGTATTCTGAATTTGTAAAAATTAATACTACATGCATAGAGTAAAGAGACGCAGCGTTGCGAACTTGTCTGATTACGAATGTTCGAGGGTATTTAATCGTATCGAGTAGGGAGTTTAAGAGCCACGTGTTAAACTTGAAACCATCACCACCAAATGTAGATTGACCGTGTCGAGGTAGGAAAGAAAGAGGACGTTTTGCTTTTTAGAGGTTAGAAATGCCTCTGCGTTTGGTATAGACAATGCATGCTTTTGTTCGATGTCTCATGCAGCGTGCACTGTTAAAAATAGTCTCATATGGTGGGTATCGATTCAAGGCTATCCAATTTTATATCTTGGTAATAAATCAGAAGAAAATTATGTACAGGGTGCAGCGAAAGTGATGTTGGTTAATTCATTCATTAAGTAGTTGCGGTCTGATAAAATATTTATAAAATATTGGGTTGAGGAATAAGTTCCCACCGTTTTTAACGTAACGTAACGTAATTAAAACGGAGGGAACTTATTCCTCGACCTAATCATTTTTGAATAGCAAGAATTCTCGCCGCATCTTATAGCGCTAGACTAGTTTCCAGAATAAAACAATATCTTTAAAGAATTAGATAGAAAATATGGAGTCAGTGGTCGTGCAAATTATACCGGGTGGTAATTCTTAGATATTTTTCACAGTGTACACCTGCTTCGTTCTAAGATGCCTCGAAAAGAGAATGGCTCGTTAGGTGACTTTTGCAAGATCGAGACGCCATCTTGGAATGCGTTTATTAGACTAAACCCCATTACGCTTTATCTGTAGAAGCCAGCGATAAGGGATGTGCCGAGTTCTTCGGTTGCCCAAATCTCGATTATACAAGAGAAAAAAAAGAAAAACTGATTGTTCCAATCATTCCAATCCTGAATTAATAAAAATTTCTCCACAATAATTCGAAAACTCAACGGCCACATCCCCCGTTATCGCATGGCTTCCATTCCACGATTAGTCGTGGGTCTCTCCTTTGTTTCTGGGCAGAATGTCAAAGGAATGTGCCGACTTTTTATAACTCGCATCCGAGATATCAACATCACGTCATCCAAATCATCTCACGCACTTAATTCTTGAGATTTCCTCCCGTCATTGCGTGTCATGACAGCGGCTTGCTCTCGGATATCTCTCCCGTCTGTTTATACAATCTAAAAAACGAATGAAGTTAGATATGGAAAGTATTTATAAAATGTAAAAATCGAAAGGATTGTACATTTCGGACCTTCAAGTCTGTTTCTCGTTTCCAGACAAAAGTCTCGGCGACACAGCCTCGGATGTCATCAGTGACAGTTCTGGAGTTGGCACTTCGCAGTCGGACACGACTAATTCCTTGTCAATCCCAGGAACGACCGTAGTTTGCGTAGAGAGCTACAATTCCGGAATCCTGGGACACCTGACCATCAATCAAGGTGACATCCTCGAAGGTATTGCATCATCTCATAATAAAAAATAAAAAAACCCATTACTCCATATGATAACCTCGTGATACATAAAAAGTTATGGAGATATTCTTGACAATAATTCCCCTTATCTCGAAATTACCGGACCAAGGATAACGAAGTTTCACTAGAAAAGATAAGAATAATTCACGACGTGAATTCACTCGGCGATGAATTTAATTAAATTTGGAAGAAATGTTTGAGATATTTGACGCGTATCGATTTATAAGATTTCATCTAAATGGTTGGAAGACCCAGATATGAGGGAAGCGGAGTCTTTACGTGGGTTATCACGGAATAACGCGATAATTATCGGGGACTTATTGCCTTGTCATTACTTCCACATTATACCGATCAGCCGTGGTTTGCCGTAGTGACTGGTGCCACGGATTGCGGCCTTCTGGAAGGCATTCTTCGAGGCCAGGGTACCGGTCTATTTCCTGCTCATTGTGTGCAAGAAGTTAGACTTCGCCACACAAATATCCCGTTGGGTCCACAGCCAGCCAGGGACGGTAGGAATCGAGTTTTGGGTCGCAGGGAGTCGCAACACAAGTACTTCGCCACTGCACCTAGACTGAAGAAACCGTAAGGACCTTTGTCTTCCAAGAACCTGAAATGACAATAATTCTATCATTTTTCAAAAATATATGTTATATATATAAAAAAAATGCATATCGTTAGTCTCAGTACTCACGATATCACAGGGTGAAGAAGGATATCCCTCGGCATGTATTAATTATGTAATGACTACCTGCGATTTATTTATATTAATTAATGATGAAACGATGATCATGTTCTTAGTGTCACATCCGAGCCTCGCACCGTAGTCCTCCATCGCTCCAGGAAGGGCTTCGGATTCGTATTACGTGGTGCCAAAGCAACTTCACCGTTGATGGAGTTGACCCCTTCGGCAAGATATCCAGCCTTGCAGTACCTGGACGACGTCGACCAAGGAGGAGTCGCCGACCTCGCAGGGCTGAGGAAAGGAGATTTCCTGATCCAGGTGAGACCGAAGACCCCTAAAAAATTGTTCCCACATGAAGTCGAGGTACACTGAGAAAAAAAAGATGTCATTAAACTAGAGATATATTTCGACGAAACACCGTTACCGTGACAGTGGAAAGAAATGACGAAGACGACTTTTTACAGATCAACGGCGAGAACGTGACGACGGCGTCCCATGAACACGTAGTGGATCTAATTCGGAAGTCCGGAGAGCTGGTCAGGATGACGGTGGTCTCGCCAGTGATAAGTCTTCCTAACTCGCAATCGGCAGCGGCATTGCCGACTAGTCAACCTATCCAGAGGCAATACGCAACCCTACCGAGGAAGGGCAACAATAACGTCGCCATTGGCGGTACCCTGGGGAGATCACCGGCACCGGCTCCACCTCGAAGAGACCCCAAGACGACCCTGAGTGTCGGAAGAGCAAGGGCCAGGTCCATGGTAGCCGGATTAGGTACGGTTCCTTCGTCTTCGTATCATAATCCCAGATAAGTAAACGTTATCGAGGTTAGTCATCATGGTCTTCATGTATTTCCCGGACCTTACAGAAGGCGGAGGCGAGAAGGACGACCGCGACGAGGTGACGTCCACAGGAGCCAAGTCCAGCAGTGCAGAATCCATCCATCTTCCCCAGCAATCATCAACGGGTCCCAACACTGGGCAGAACACTCCGGTCCAACCTAGAACTGCAAGTATCAGGTCCAGGCCGACATCCAGCAGGATCACGGCAGCCGAGCTGGAGGTGAGGATCCCTTCCCGACGTCCCCTTGCGTCTTACATCTCCGTTTGCGGCTTCCAAAGGCAGAGCACGGCTTCGGGAAAAATGCGCTTCGCCTGGACCGGGCCCGAATGCATGATATTTCAGCATCGTACTTTCTTCCAGGAACTGTTCCAACGCCAGCAGGGTAGTGCCAGTGGACGGTACGGCTCCTCGATGATGAGTTCTCACTTTCAGGCCGGCCAGGCTACCAAGTCTCATCCTTCTTCGCCAGCCAAGTCTGGCAGAGTGTACGCGAGCGTTGCTGAGATGAAGCGCAAGGGCAAAGTAAGGATTCTGAGACCCGCAGAGTCTCTCCCTGGGAACCGATGACTGCGTTGGACCCATCCTGAATTTCTGATTCTCCTCATCCCGTGTGTTTCCACTCTCGTAACTTGCTCTTTGGGGTCCCCGAGCCAGGTGTCATTCTATCAAAAGTTATACAAGATCGATCAAAGGTGCAAATATAACTTTATGCGTAGAGAGTATTAAAAAGAAATATTAAACTTCATCCGATCAAGATGTCCGATGTGATGCTAAGGTTGTAAGTATCCGATGTCAAACTTACGCTGTCGATGGGCATCTTGAAATGGAACTCACACAACGAATTAGTGTAGCTTCTTCTACATCTGAAAGCCTCCGGGATCCTGTCGAGCTTTTGTAGTTACGATACCAGTTGTCTTCGTCCATTGTCAGATCCATCGAGAAGTCTTTTAATGGTTCCCTTCTTTTGGACAAGATGCCCCACCGGCGACCACTTTTCCGCTTCCAAATTCCAGACTTATAAAAATGTCTAATTGCTTTCTCAGGCGATTCCGTGATCTCACGTGTCTTTTCTGTCCCTCTGGCGACGTCGCTGACCACCTTGTCTAATCGTCATCCTGCTGTATCGTCATCGACTAACCCCTTGACGATGAGTCTGGTAGAAGGAAGACCTTCGGGGAACAATTGTTGACCTCGTTGTTGCATGTCATGGGTAAAACTGGCTGTTTTTGCATGTCTGTTGTAGTCCACGCGAAACATCAGGACGAGGTCTGGGCAAGGATGGAACGACGAGGACCAATTGTATTACTGATCCCCAATGAGTACCCCTTTCTAACCTCAAAATAATTGCATGGCATCGGGTGGACAAGACCTCGGTAATGAGAGATTAACCAACAAACCTGCAAGTCCGCTTCTTGCGAATCTCACGCTTAAAGCGAACCATCAGATGCTTCCGATCACTCGGCTGGGAATTTTTCTTGTCTACGAGAAATCGAGCCATCATATACACTTCCCGAACATTCTCTTCAGGATCTTCCCTTGTACACTAGTGGACATGAATTCCTTCTCATCACTCTATGGTAGCTTGTGTCTTAGCTTCGGACATTTCGTCTAAACATTCTCGACATTTTCCAAGGCGTCCTCCACTAACGACCACATCTTCACCGTACTCATCTTGATGAAGCTTCGCGCCATTAAGGTGATGTGAAACACCCTTCAAATCAGTCGATTCGAATACAACACTTTTTTTTAAGGGTATTGGACTAAACTGACCGAAACCTTGACACATCACTCCTAATCTTCTACGAATTGTCCTGACACATTCAAAATTTGGATTTTTGGAAAATATTTTCTAACTTAGCCCAGACCAGAACCAAAATGGCGTCGAACTCTCATATTTCGATCGATATACAATTATCGAAGGCTCTGATATGAGAATCGAAAGGGTCAGGACAATTTTACGACAATTTAGAACACTCTGGTAATCGATAAACTCGCATTTGAACGGGATAAAGGCAAAAAAAGTGTTGTATGCGCTTCTNTTTCATTTGATCTTATTTCGTATCGACGAAAGAATTTCATATTTTTGAAAAAGTACCGTCGACACGATAGACGGTCTCTTCAATGTTATAAAAAAAAAAGAAAATTAAATTTCACGAGTGTCGGGACCTTCCTTATAGCCTCCGTATTCGCATTGCAAAGTTTGAAACGATTCGCCACGTCCACTTCGGATAAAAGTATGACGAACGTTTGAGCTTTCGGATGTGATTTTCACGTCCCCTTAAAACGAAATGGCCCCTCTTCCCCGGGCCATCGAGATGCTGAACGGCGGTTTCCTTTTCAGTCGAGCTCGAGAGTGCGTTTCTTCGGGGGTCTAGGCGGAGGTTCGGACCTGCACCGGGACTTCCACAGTACGCCCGACCTGAACATGCAGGTGCAATCGTCGAGCCTGGTGACAAAGGGTCATCGAAGCCAAGAGGACGTGAACACCCAGCTGCCCAGGAACGCGTTACCTCCACCGAACCACCCTCCACCCCCGCCACCTGTCGGGCAAGTGGTGAAGGTGAACATTGGAGCGACGGTCCCGGACGTGGTGACGCCAGCCTCGGTGTACGACAACATGGCGCACATCCAGCAGGTGAAAGGTACTTGGAATAAGAATCGAGTCCCCCGGCGACGTTCCTGCCAGGACGACCCGCTATTAGTAACCGGGAACCACTGCTTGCAAGCAGAACTAGCCGCAGCGAGTGCGGAATCCGCCTACGGGGTGATGTCGAGCTTCAGGCCGTCGAACAGTGCGAAGCTCTACGCCTCCCCCGAAGACACGAAGACGGTGGGATACAGGTCTAGAAGTCTGCCGGCGAGCAGGAGCCAGGTCAGGAAGTCTCACAGTCTGAGGACGCCGACCAACGGGGGCGTCTTCAAGGCGGGGGTGCAGCAGAACGGGAACGGCGTGGCCGCCAGCGTTGCCCCGGGTCCAGCGGGGGTTGGTGCAGGAAACGCCCCCACCCTGGAAAATGGGAGCCAGTCAGGTGCCGGGAATCAGTACGCGCAGCCCCTCAAGAGCACCAGAGGCATCTCCGGGGCCAGGGAACGGAAGAAAAAGGTGCCCACCAGCTCTTCCACTTCGAACTTGTCCGCCCCGCCGATCCCGGAGCCGGATTACAGTCTAAGCGAGTCGGAGAACGACGAGACGGACGGCGAGTCGGAGATCGCGAAGGAGCTGGAGAAAGCGGCGGCTCGGGAGAAGCTCGAGTCCGCGAAGGAGACCTCCGGGAACTCGAACACCTCCGGTAGTTCCTCTGGTAGCGGTTCGTTGCCCCACTCTTTCAGCGTGGAGGAGATCCAAAAGGTCAGGACGCAGCTTAAGTCCTCTAAGAGCTATCCTAATGACTTTCTGTTGCAACAGACCCAACAGACCCTCGTGGAAGATGGCGACAACAGCTCAAGCGGGGTCAGCTCGGACCAGGACGTTCCGGTCGGTCCGCCGACAGGGTTCGATGATTCCCGGAACGAGGGGAACTCTCATCATAGGATGACCGGGGATAAGGAGGCCAATCCCAAGAGGATCGGGTACGGCAGTGGGATGCTTACCAGGCATGCCGTTAGCTTGGCCCAGTTACCTCCTCCCCTGGAAGCGGATGCCGAAGAGCAGAACGGAGACCTCTTCGTCCCTCCTCCTCCGGAGTTCAATGCCGGACCTTCCTCTGGGAACCCCGACGAGCTGGTGTTTGCTCCTCCTCCGCAGTTCTGCGACAATCGGCAGCAGAACCGGGTCAAGATCATCGGGGCCATTCCTAAAAGCACGGGGAATGATCAGGTCAAGCCTCCTAGTGGAAGACTGCACAGTCAGTAGAGCAGGGATGACGAAGATGACCCGGAAGAGTCGTACAAGTATTAACAACCTCGAGCGCCACGTTGTCTAGGGTAGAAGAGGACCTGGGGGTCGTTACCTGGGGTGGAAGATGCAGGGCGATGGTGACGATGCTCTTGACGACGATGATCCTGATGACACCGATAACGATCACAGGAGCGAGCCGATGGACTATGTGGTGTGACGAAGACGCGCGATCCGTGATGACGATGGTTAATCGTTGCTGTAACCGTAGATTAATCATTACTGTAACGATACTTTTAGTATTAACGGTAACGTAACGCTAATGATTACTGATAGGTGTAATGTAATTAAGCCGATGATTGGATGCGAACCTGGCGGCAATTACGACGGGATGGAGATGGAGACGATGATGATGATGATGATCGATTAGCCGGTAATTGCAGTAACGAGATTACTGGAAGATTAGACGATGAGTCATTATGGAGGGTATTGACGGGATCGATGGACTCCGACGAACCTGGTTTGACGGATATGCAGATATTCGGAGAAAGGCGAAGAAATGTGTGACGATTTTGAGTGGTGAGTCGATTACTGTCTCGAAGAAGCTGGATGATAACGGGTCGCCGAGTTACGGGATGACGAGGAAGGTTACGGAGGTGCCAATCACGGTGACGATGTCCAGGGTAACGACGACGAGGGCGACACTTTTTTCTGACGTCAATGACGACGCGACGATGACTGTCCACGCAAGTACAACGATAGAGAGAGAGAGAGAGAAACGGACGCAAGAATAGTGGATGATCGCACACGTGACGCGGTAATTACGGTGTTAGAGTATAGGCTCGTTAAGTATTTATCAATTTTAAAAGTCAATATTTATTGGTTTCCAATTTACCCGCGCGAAGTTCGAAGACCAGAGTGGAAGTTGGAATGATTTGCACGTCGCGCAGTTCCTTCCCCCGATCGACTGATCCGAGTTGTCGGCCGTGACGGCCGCCATTTTGGATGCACAACCGCCATCTTGGCCGCCATATTGGAAGTCTTCGAACTTCTCCCCGAAGCGACGCGCGGGAGGCCGAGAGTGTGTTAACATTAACGATGACTGTCATATTTTAATTAAGCGTCTAAGAGCTGTATAAGTCGTATTAAGATATTCGTGCGTTTCTACTGTAACCTAGTGTAAAGTGTATACCGCCGTCGATGCGAGGGAAGAGAGAACGGAAATGACGCGGTCGGTTGTCGACAGAGGTTCTTCTGTACGATTAACCGGATAGGAAAATGCCGACTCGATTTGTGAAAACCTACCAAATAACGGAAATGGGATAAAAAGGATATATCACGTAAAAATTACTCGGATCGAAATTGTGGACATGATGAAAGTACGTTCCGTTTTGTAGCGCCTGTAATTTTCTTCAGATCTTTCAGAACCATCCGCTATATGCTACGCCAATCTGAAAATATTCAAGGTCACACTTCGCTCACTCAACGTGTTCATACTATTAACTTCACATTTTGTTACCATGGGTCCACTTCGTACATATTGTTTATGGTTATAAGTTTTGGCGAGTTGAAAGCGCTTTCATGTTTCATGCTTTAATTATTGTTTAATCAATTTAAGGGAATTCTCATTGAGCGATGTTAAATTCGATACACTCATTTATGTCCCGTTTCTAAGTTAATTTCTGGTCGGTTTACTCAAAATGAGTCTCTGTCCTTCGGAAGGATCGTACAGACGATTCCGGATTCAGTACACGGCCTAAGGATGAGTAAAAATTGGGCGAAAAGGGGAATTTGGATTGCCAGGCACGTGAGAAGCTATTCAGTCGCCGCATGTGTAGGTTAGGAATTTAGGTACTCCAAGTCGAAAGAGTACGACGCATCGGAGGCTTTCTTTTTCATGTTTCTACGCTCGACTACAGCCCCGTATTTAAGACTTTTTCAACTGTATCACCTCCTAGAGGTATAGTCGTCAGTCGTCAAATGCTCCCTAGGAAAGTAGTCAGACAACAAACATTGACCCTTCACGCTGATCACATTTATTCCCAGTGAACGGATTTAGCACCAGTGGCACCCATTTCTGACATGCCCATCAATGCATGAACATCGTCCTCAAGAATTATAGCTTTTCATCGATCCTTTCGTCAAGCTTCGCTTTATCGGGCCATGAAGACTCACGCTGTTTCGAGCCTTTGGACTTTGCAAGATTTATTTAAAGACGTGTCTTCGACTGGATTTCTAAAGAAGGCTCCTTGGGAATGCCGCAACGAATCCTAAAATTGAACCACTGTGAGGAATCGTGTCGTTTAATGAAAGTAAACGAAGGGACGAGATTTGGATCGCTGTGAACTTAGTGGTGTACACTTGGTCACGAATCGTGACAAAGTCGGAAGGAAAAATTTAGTGCCATAAATATAAATAATTACTCGATACGAATATAAGGAATAAGATTTCTTGACATTCACCGTTAATTCCCATGTGATTTTGGTACGCAAATTAAGTCCGTAATTTCTCAATTTTCATCAAATGGAAATACTTTTTTCTCCCGGCAGATCTGCGCCAAGTATCGTCGAAAGTGGCAGGGAAGTGCGCAGACACTACGGGCATAATTTCATCGTTATTTCCTTAGAATCTTATTCCATGTATTTCCACAAATGCGCAATGAAGAGATCAATTATGAATTAAGAATAATAAGAAAGACACGACTGAGGAGGACGTGCCGAAGTCGCGACTTGTCACTCGAAGGTACCGATCGCGTACACTGTATCGTTGAGTTCTTTTCCTGACTAGACACTGCTCAGAAGCCTAATTACAGAGCTACTCGCAAAAGTCATTAGAGATTGTTTCTAGTTTGTAATAACGACCGATTATATATGCGAACGATTATTAAGCTCGTTAATATCTCGTAAAGGAAGGGAAATACCTAGCGCGTTACGTGCACTGTATTACACTACGGCACCTCCACATATACTCGGCTTGTAAGATAGACACCGTATTCCTTCCATTTTTGATCCACGAGTCGAAGAAGGTCGCGAGGTTTCGAGGTTATGTACGAGGTGTCGACGTTATGTACGAGGTTTTGAGGTTAGCTCTACCGAAAAACCATTTCAGAGTCCCTAAATAGAGGAATCCGTGGCGCGTGCTCTGGCGGACATTTTCGAAAGCGCCGCCATCTTTGTACAGTCCCTGTACGAATTTCCGTGCGCGATTTTTCGCGGCCAAGTTTGGCGTTTTACGATCTTTCTCCCTCGTTTCTCCTAACTCTTCTTGTTTAACAACCCTCGATTTGTGATTTTATTGTACATACGTGGAGAGAGCGTTTCCTCATTAGCGAGTTTTTGCAGACAATCGGAGCTTTTTTTAATTTCTCGCCGAAACCTCGCCCCCTTCTGCGGCATATATAGCTATATATTGTATATATTGAGTAATTATTATACATTGGATATATTGCTGATAACGATAACGTTTATTATTATTGCTATTATATTATATATTATATTATATTATTGTCATTACTGCTATTATTATTTTTATTACTACCGTAGCTTAAGTCATAACCTCGAACGACGTCCTCTCTAACCATTGTTTCTACGCCTTCGATTATTGAAAGCTTATACAGTGAAATACATATTACGTCGCCGCCCAATGCCCGGAATACGCGAAAGGTCCTGAATTTTTTATGAAAAAACACATTCGCAACAGTCGGCGCCATTTTTGGGGTTAGGTTCAGTCGATGTCAATTAACGACGAGATCTCGTGAGTTCGAAGTCCTATTTTTTGAAACGAGGTTTAAACGTGGCGGCACAAAAGTGGAAAACAAGTGAGAGAACTCTTTTGGGGAACGTGGGGTTGAGGGAAATTTCGAAAATCCATTTTGGAAAGTTCTTAGCGGGCCTTTCCCGACGGGCATTGCGCCATGCGTGACTAGAGTTACGACATTCCTGCCAAAAGTAATATAGTGATATATCGAAATTTATGAAAGAGTTGATGCACACACCATGTACGTCTATTTGCGACCCGTATATATGACACTTTCATAACACCTTAAAGGAAGGAGAACCGATTCTCTCAAGAAGCGTCGAATTTTATGGGCGATGTGTAGCGTAATGGCGTCTCGCGGGAAGAGCGAGGAGAAGAGAGCTCCGAATTATTGACTTCTTTTCCTCGATATGTACGGAATTAAGAGATGTCCGGTTTTTGGGATACTAACTCACTTCTGCGACGATGGGAAATGCATTAAACGAGGGTCTAGATCAATCGACTTCCGGTCAATTTAATTTCAAACTTCTGTGGTGAGAGCATGGCCGCGGGTACGTGTCCTGGAAACGGAAGACAATTATTGGAGGATTACACAGGGAAGGGTAAGCACATTTCGTCCTAGGTGCAGAGTTAAAAAGAAACGCCCTTCTTGAACAAAACTCAATTTCGATAAATGGAATTCAAATACAGAACCGCGGTACCGTGGTCGAGTTGCCCGCTTCGCGGTAAGGCCCATTTTCCCGTGGCATTGTCACGGGAAAATGGTCCTTATGGATGGAAGCCGGGAACAACATTCAAAACTGGTGCTTTCCATGCTCCGACGAGAAGGAAAGAGGAAAAGACTTTCGAAAGACAGGTCGACGTATTCCTAATAAATTTGAGTAAACCTCGATCGGTTGGACTGCAAACGTGGGAGGATAAAATGAAAAAGAGGACAATTATCGGGAGCGATCACACGAGAGAGAAACATGTCATTGAACCAAAGAAATATTTCTTTGAGCCACCAAAGTCATATTTTGTTCATTCAAAGAATAATTATTTCACTCGGGTAAACTCGACTAATAAATTTCATGCAACATTTCCTCAGAATTGTGACAATTCATTTGAGTAAAATAATTATTCTTTGAACTGACAAAATATTTCTTTGGTTAATTGACTTCCCCCCCCCCCAGTGTATGCACTTCGTCCTGCTGTAATATTCCATGTACGGAATTACAAGATGTAATCCTCTGACGGCTCGACGGTAATTTCGAAAATCGGACACTGGAATGTAGATAAATTAACTATGCACCTATCTTTTTATTTATTTATTTTTTTTAAGAATCGATTTCATTCCCTCGTTACACGTTAGGTGGAATTTAGTTTCTGCGAAGACACGCCCACTTCTTGATGAACCACAAATCGAGATTTTTGTCAATTATAAACCATGTATCGCGATAGGCTGGCTGAGCACTTCTCCCCCCCTATCCACCCGTATTCGGCTGATCCGATTGGCCGACACGAGCAAGTGGGCGTGGCGTCGTGGCAACCAAGCCCCACCCATTCTCAAAATCGTTACGCTCGCCCTGTATACATTCCGAATACTATCAATCAATTGAAAAATAAAATCAGGTACAGTTCGTCCCGAAATGACATTTGTTATTGCAAGAATAATTTTTCCAAATAATAATTTCAAGGATTTTCGAACGTCGGGTCGTCAGAGCTGCTCTTGCAAGTCGAAAATGAACGATAATTCTCGTGTGCTATATTAAAGAAAGAAAGAAAGAAAAAAAAATGGAAGAAACATACGTCACAGTGGTATTTGTTGTCTACAAATCTCGAAGACATTTAGTGTGACGCGTTTGCGGTAACTCTTCGTCAAAACTATCTCCGTAAAGTATTTAAATATATTACAAGAAATGATATATATATATATATTATATATATGACGCATAAAGTTATCCTCTGAGTAATTAGTTTTGGCGAGAAAATGGCGGCCACCAGAGGGTCGGTGACTTAATTGTATTGCAAACGACTGATCTGTAATGTCGATCGATAAACCTCCGGACGATTCGGCTCTACCAGTATTTAATTATGCCGCAAAGCTCCGATTATCGTGAATATAAAAATGGCTCTGTAAAATCCGGATTGTTGACGATTTAATTACTCATCGCGTGGAGAATTATTATCCGATGGCGGATGGACCTGTCGGAAGATACTCTATTCTGTTAAATGTTTCTTCTCCTCTATTACACTTTTAGCGCCAATCGTCATCCACATTACGACTACGGTTCTCTATTATGATTATACGATTACGATTTAGTGTCTTTTGTATCATAGTTATTATAATGTAAGTTGCAAGGTACGTGCAATTTGTCGACGATGAATAATAACCGATCATGTTCAACTGTGTCGTATTTTATTGTCCCCCTGACTCCTAACCTCACTCTGAAATCTTTCTTATTCTATTTCTTGAGGTTTAGGTGAAGCAAAGTAATAATTAATTAACACTTACCTTTTGGGGCTTTTTATTCATTTTTAGACTCGGTCAATCATTCCATACATGTCCTTTTGTTGATTTTTCGGAGATCCTTGATTTATTATAACCTTGACCTCGCATAGAGTCGCGGGAATTTTTCTCGAAGTATGTCGACATCGACACGCAACATACGAAATTGTTTATGCATAACGTACATATATATTTTGCCCCTTCAACGTAATCCACAGAAAATTCGACCAGGTTGTATCTTATGTACAAGAGTCACAAAAGTTACGAGTCGTTTCGAGTACGTCGATTCGGGCGACGTTCGTGGACGATAAAAAAGAAATTGTTATCGTTTAATAATTATATACCGATAACACTCCATCGAGAGACGCAAACGACGGAGAGTTCTTCGCAGGGCATCTCGGTACCTTCGCCTGTATTTTTTACATACTCTTTTAACATCCGCACTTCGGCTGGAAAATATAACCTCGAATAAAATCTCACGCCTTCGACGGTTTTATATTTCTTTTTATCCCCTTTGTTTTTGAGTCCTTCGAGTAACTACGCCAATGATTCATAGTGGTATCGAACAGACACAGAGTACTATACTTTCATTTATACCGTTTATATCTACTTAATTGATTATAGTCGACGAGCAGAGTGGATTAATAATTAGGGACGCGAGAGTGAACGAAAAAGTATCACAAGAAAGTCAGGGCTTGATATCACCTTTAGAGAAATTAGTTTGTTCTGAAATGTCTGAGCTCGAAGGTTAACCTAAAAGAGGCCTAAGGGCTACCATTAAATTAACACATTCTCCTAAACCTAAACCAAACGATCTATAATTAATGTCAGTCTTGTCTTGTCAAGGATACGATACGAAAGCAACAATAAATTACAAAATACGAGTCTAAATTCTGAACACTTGAAAAAAAAAAATTAACGTAGTGACAGTACGTCTGTGAATCTAATGCGAATGTATGGAACGCATGAATTTATAATCTACCGTAACGAGGAAAATTATCACTAATCACTGACTAGAGCGTGTCTTGAAAACCGAACATCTTTGGAACCAAACAATTTATCCTAAATTAAATAATTTATCCTAACCTGTTTAATAACTTAACCTAATGAATCGGTAGAACTATATTACACATCGATGCCAAGCCCTGCACGAAAGAGCAGAAGACGAAGCAGAGCATCTTCATCCTCCATAGAGTGGATCCTCCGCAGTTGGTGAATCCCATCGTTGTCGGCATGAAATCGATCGACAGTTGAATGAATGTTGTTCCACTTTCTCTTTTTAAGAAATCGATTATCCATCATTAGCATAACATTGCGTTGTCTCGGTATGAATAGTGTCGTTCCCTGCGACGAGCTTCGATCAATAATCTCCATCCAGCCGATCGAGCTCTGACGAAAAGTCTAGCAAAGTTGGTATTCTTTGATGATTTAACCTGTGGTCAGAAACACTGTTGTCTTCTTCCTCCTCGTTGTTGTTGTTACCGTTGTTGTTGCCGATGTCCTCCTTGTTTCTCCTGACATGCCCATTATACCTGCGTCGACCCGCTGTGGTATATGCCTCGTACAGAGCATCGTTATCCAGGCCCTGAACAATTAAATCATTTTTGCACTCATTTACAATCACTTTTACACTTAGCGTACACTTTCGCCAAATTTAATCTACACTCTTACACTTTTTAGTACAAAAGTGTAACACTTTCTGCCATCGCTCTCAATTAAGTGCAACGAGTGCAAATTATTCTGTTATAAAGTGTAAAATAAATATACGAATCTAACCTAAGGGCATTATTCAATGGAAATTGAAAGACCTCATGAAGAACTTCCTCAAGATTTCGGGCATTCGATATAGTTGACGAAAATGTATCTACACTTTTGCACTTATCAAGAAAAGTGTAGTATACTTAACTACACTCGTTACACTGAAGTGCAGGGAATATACCTAACCTAACCTAACGCGTCTCCAGTTAGAGAATCGGATTTCCAGAGGCAACCTAACCTTGTCGAGGAGAATGGACCAGAGGTTCGACCTGTACTCGGGCTGTTGAAGAGAAGAAACGGAATGTCTTTGTTCCTTCAAAACCGAAATCGGTATTTTCGATGTCTGGGTGTCTCGAGAGTAGCTTGATTCCCCGGAAAGTCCGTTTCCAATTCCCATATATCGCTTCCTCGTCTGTATTCCTCTGCACTGCATGTGGAACGGATACTTCCTGTAAATGAAAGGTGCAATTAACCTGTCGGACTCTCCTTGGTCCGCAAGTAATAAGCTCATTTATTTGACATTTAAGTAGACAGTCCTGTGACTTACTCGCAGTCAACGATTCTACCACGCACGCAGGTGAAGTAGCAGGCAAAAATGCTGAGGACCAAGATGCACCGATGAAGTACCATTTTGCAGACACCGGAATCAAAAGTTCTTCTTGATCTTGAATCCTATATCTTTCCCTTTAAAGAACTACGTGTCCTGGAAAAAAAAAAAAAATTGGCATTTTTAAATTCAAAGAAGGGAAGAGAACGATAAATAATTATTTCATTATTTTCAAGAAAATATCTTATCCCGCATGATGCAATGACTCGCGTAGTTACGCAAAGTCAGCGCGCGTCTACTAAGAATTAATTAATTGTTCATGAATAAGCTTTTCCATGTACGAATGGAACAAATGTTTCCCTTTGAATGTGGTGGAGTGTCTTTACAAATATTATATATCAAGACATGGAGGCGCGGAACAATTGAAATTCCAATTTGAAGTATCAATTCTCGAGTCTGCTTCGTTATTACATAGAATTTCCACCCTCCATCGACGAGCAGAACCATTTTCAAGAAAATATCTTATTCCATATGACGCAATGACTCGCGTAGTTGCGAAGCCAGTCTACAACGAGAGTCGAAATGGTTGCATTCGGCCCTACGTCCACGTGGACGCCCTAACAATCCTCCGGCGACATTTTATGAGTCAAGGGAAACAACCCGAGTCATAAATATGAAACTTCCGTAGCCCCGTAGCGTCGGTACCAACGACACCGGCCCTACCGACATCACCGACGGGATGGACCCCCTATTACCTGCTGCAACGGCGTAAAATTTGCCGCGAATATTTCTAATAAAGAAGAGCAACAACCACCGTTGAAATTCAGGCTTTCTTTTCCTAAACCCTCCTTTTTACCCCTTTAGACGAAACATAGGTAAACCCGTTGCTTCTGCGACATTTAGAGTCGGAATACAGGCGCTTAAGGTGAAGTGAAACCCCCTTCAAATCAGTCAATTCGAATACAACGCTTTTTTTTAAGAGTATTAGACCAAACTGTCCGAAACTTTGACACGTCACTCCTGATCATCTAAGAATTGTCCTGACACATTCAAAATGTGGATTTTTCAAACAAATTTTTTAACTCAGCCCAGACCAGAACCAAAATGGCGTCGAGCTCTAATATTTCGATCAATATACAATTATCGAAGGCTCTGGTATGAGAATCGAAAGGATCAGGACAATTTTACGACAATTTAGAACACTCTGGTAATCGATAAACTCGCATTTCAACGGGATAAAGGCAAAAAAAAGTGTTGTATGCGCTTCTTTGCCAAAACGATGATAATACGACGTCTCGGAGTGAAGATTTAATTGACCTGGAAATAACAGATGGCGCAGGGAGTTCCTCTGCAATCAAATAGGGCCCCAGAAAGCATGAATCCAGAGGATTTCTGGAGTTTTACTTCGATTTCTTTATAATTATTGTACGAAAACGACAGGTGGAGTATGCCATTTGGTACAATACCCAATATAATTCGACCCAGCTGTCAATATAAAAACGAACGTCGTCAACGTAGGCATTTAGAAAAAAATTCTTTATCAACGTCGATCAAGTTCCTCGACGTGTTTCACTTCACCATAACCTACATAACCTCCACACTTTGCAGGTTATGGCCGGAAACTGATGAAGGGCCCTTCAGAGAACGCAGGAAACGGTGGAGAGGCGCAGCTTTTAAACTGTTACATCTGAATAGCCTGAATAGACGATCTGTTTACGGTTTCAAAGTTATACCGAAGCCAATTTCATAACTCGTCTCGCTGGGAAATATTAAGGTGAAGTTAAACATCCTTCAAATCAGTCGATTCGGATACAACACTTTTTTTTAAGGGTATTAGACCAAACTGTCCGAAACTTTGACACATCACTCCTGATCATCGAAGAATTTTCCTGACACATTCAAAATTTGGATTTTTGAAAAGAATTTTTTAACTCAGCGCAGACCAGAACCAAAATGGCATCGATCTCTCATATTTCGATCAGTATACAATTATCGAAGGCTCTGATATGAGAATCGAAACGGTCAGGACAATTTTACGACAATTTAGAACACTCTGGTAATCGATAAACTCGCATTTCAACGGGATAAAGGCAAAAAAAGTGTTGTATGCGCTTATTTGCTAAAACGATGGGAATACGAGGTCTCGGAGTGAAAATTTAATTGACCTGGAAATCACAGATGGCGCAAGGGGTCCCTCCGCAGTCAATTAGGGCCCCAGAAAGCTTAAATCCAGAGGATTTCTGGAGTTTTACTTCGATTTCTTTATAATTATTGTACGAAAACGACAGGTGGAGTATGCCATTTGGTACAATACCCAATATAATTTGACCCAGCTGTCGATATAATAACGAACGTCGGCAACGTAGGCATTTAGAAAAATCTTCATTATCGACGTTGATCAAGTTCCTCAACGTGTTTCACTTCACCTTAAGGTGATACGAAAGAGTAATTCCATATATATATCAAGCAAACATATTTATAAAACTTTTCTCTAAACTGGGTACACCGAATAATTTGAAACTTCAGCATGTGATTATGGAGATCCTAAGGAAGAATGTGGTGCTCATGAAATTTCATTTTTCAACAAAAAAAAAATATGTATTCTAGATTCTAGTCTGGGCTAAATAAAAAAAATGTTCATTAAAAATGAAATTTCATGATCACTAACGTTCTTCCTCAGGGCCTTCATAATCAAGGGCTGAAGTTCCTAATAAGTTGGTTGCACCTAATTTGCAGAAATATTTTATTAATATTTTGACGTATCACCTTAAATTGATAATTGGGAATAGCTTTACTCGGATGATTAATATCCAGTAAAATATTTCCCTGGATAAATTCAGCATTCGTGGATGAGTTCTTGAGTATTTCTCGCAGGAATCCAATTGTCTTGAGTAATTAAGGGTTAATTCTTGTCCGGCACAATCGCGGAATAAAGTGCCGCGGGAGGAAATTGATTATAACGGGAAAATGGCCGCCAGGACGCCAATCGAATTTCAATTTGACTGCCGTTCCAATCGCAAGCAGAACTGAAAATTAAGAGCGCCGTTGAAACTTGCTTTCAGGCAATTATCGAGGTTTGCATTTGCGATAATGCCGCGTTGACATTTTGTTTTTCGATTGCCAATGTCTTCTTACGACCGAAAGATAGCAGGTCGAGGAACTTGATCAACGTCGATAAAGAAGATTTTTCTAAATGCCTACGTTGACGACGTTCGTTTTTATATTGACAGCTGGGTCGAATTATATTGTGTATCGTACCAAATGGCATATTCCACCTGTCGTTTTCGTACAATAATTATAAAGAAATCGAAGTAAAACTCCAGAAATCCTCTGGATTCATGCCTTCTGGGGCCCTAATTGACTGCGGAGGGACCTCCTGCGCCATCTGTGATTTCCAGATCAATTAAATTTTCACTCCGAGACCTCGCATTACCATCGTTTTAGCAAAGAAGCGCATACAACACTTTTTTTGCCTTTATCCCGTTAAAATGCGAGTTTATCGATTACCAGAGTGTTCTAAATTGTCGTAAAATTGTCCTGACCCTTTCGATTCTCATATCAGAGCCTTCGATAATTGTATACTGATCGAAATATGAGAGATCGACGCCATTTTGGTTCTGGTCTGGGCTGAGTTAAAAAATTCGTTTGAAAAATCCAAATTTTCAATGTGTCAGGACAATTCTTAGATGATCAGGAGTGATGTGTCAAAGTTTCGGACAGTTTGGTCTAATACCCTTAAAAAAAAAGTGTTGTATTCGAATCGACTGATTTGAAGGATGTTTCACTTCACCTTAATATCGGATCGTTCTTGCACTCCCACGTATTCCTGATTATGACATGCATATAGGAAGACAGTGACGTCTGCACTAGGGACGCATCGCAAACTCGTTATCAGTCTTATAGAAACTGCTGTAAATGGTGCAACCAAAACGACATACAGGTAACTGCAAGTATCTCTGAATTCATGGCAGACATTCAGCATGACGTATGACCGAACTTTGGATATATTTTGGAAAAATGTATGAAAAATGTATGGCGTAGATATTTATAGAATAAAAACTGTCGTTTATGCTAACCATGCATCGCAAACTCGTTATCAGTCCCATATGAATTTCTGCAAACGGTGCAACTAAAACTGCATCCATCTAACTGCAACTGTCTCTGGTCTCCATTTTTCCATATATAAAATTTATTATCGATATGCACAATACGAAACTTTTGATACGTCACATTTATTAAAGCTTAAATGCCAAAAAGTACTCATTGATATTTACAGGATGTGTAAAAATTAGAGCTGGGTAAAATGGTTCGCGAGATCTATTTAAAATATAAAATACAAAGTACCTTTTTGTTCCTCATTTAAAATGCAAAATAGAAAAGTGTATTTTACATTTTAGGTACCCGTTTTAAACGAATTCAATTCAAATCATTACTCAGCCGTGGTAGAAATACATGGCGTCATTTTTTTTACAACCAGGGTGGAAATAATTCAAGATAGCGGAATTCTTCAATTCGAGCGTCTCAAAAATTATTGCCCCCACTTGTTTTTTGTTTATTCCAAATACGAGTAATGGCTCTTTCAAGTTACGACAATCGTCATTGATTACTGGTGTAATGATCTGTGTACAAGACATGACAAATCGGTAATGCAGTTCCACTCTTTGATCATGCTAATTCAGGTGTCGGATAATGATGCATTGTATGAGACAATTAATCGCAGGCCGGAATCGATATCAATTGTCCTTTGATAATGTCAGGAGAGTTTGAATAATATTCTCAACGTTTCAATTCTTCCGGTATATTTTATAAATAAAATTAGTAATAAAAGGAATCTTAATTATCAACGAAATAATGTTCTTCTTTTAGAGTTTTATCAAGGACGTGCATCTTCCGACTGCAATCTCGAGGTTCAATGCACGTCTCTTCTTGAATGCACTCGTTAGCATGTTGAGAAAATATTTTTCTAATTTTTTGACCCCGTAACTCTCATTAGACTTGCGAGAGAAAATCTCGCATGAGTTAAAGATCTCGGTTGATTAATCTCACATTAACGTTTCTTGGGTGGAACTGAATTAAAGTAATCACCGTTGATGAATTTCTTAAACCGACTTCCGGTGGCGGAACATCGTCGGATTCCATTTAAACTTGCAAAAATATATATTCTGTAACGTAATTAAAATGATTATGCAAAGTATGACAGTAAATACTTTGCAGTTCAGCGGGTTATCATTTCGCATGGTCTTGTATGTAAAGAGACTCGATAGAGTTTCGAGCCAAATACATTTGCACGAGGAAATGGTACTTTGAAAAAAAAAAAAAGAAAAGAAAAGAAATGTTATTGATCCAAAGAAACATTTTGTCAATTCGAAGAATATTCGTCCCTAATAAACTCGAATAAATTAGTTGTAAACGGAACGATGACTTATTTGAGTTTATTCAAGTCAAATCATTATTATTTCTATTAGCTAAATATTTCATTGGCACCGTTTAAGGTGAAGTGAAACCCCCTTCAAATCAGTCGATTCGAATACAACACTTTTTTTTATGGGTATTAGACCAAACTGTCCGAAACTTTGACACGTCACTTCTGGTCATCTAAGAATTGTCCTCACACATTCAAAATTTGGATTTTTCAGACAAATTTTTTAACTCAGTCCAGACCAGACCCAAAATGGCGTCGAGCTCTCATATTTCGATCAATATACAATTATCGAAGGCCCTGATATGAGAATCGAAAGGGTCAGGACAATTTTACGACAATTTAGAACGCTCTGGTAATCGATAAACTCGCATTTCAACGGGATAAAGGCAAAAAAAGTGTTGTATGCGCTTCTTTGCTAAAACGATGGTAATACGGGGTCTCGGAGTGAAATTNGTTAATCGATAAACTCGCATTTCAACGGGATAAAGGCAAAAAAGTGTTGTATGCGCTTCTTTGCTAAAACGATGGTAATACGGGGTCTCGGAGTGAAATTTTAATTGACCTGGAAATCACAGATGGCGCAAGGGGTCCCTCCGCAGTCAATTAGGGCCCCAGAAGGCATGAATCCAGAGGATTTCTGGAATTTTACTTCGATTTCTTTATAATTATTGTACGAAAACGACAGGTGGAGTATGCCATTTGGTACAATATTCAATATAATTCGACCCAGCTGTCGATATAAAAACGAACGTCGGCAACGTAGGCATTTAGAAAAATCTTCTTTATCGACGTCGATTAAGTTCCTCGACGTGTTTCACTTCACCTTAAATAGCAAATTTTTCTAATTGTAAGAGTACCCTCGCTCCACGGAAGAAAATCTGTACATTTCGTACCGTTTCGAAAGACAATGTCAAACATGTTATTGGCAAAATGTATAACCACTTTTATGAATAAAAGGAAATGTGTGGAATTCGTGCTGTTTAGAAAGGCAATGTCGAGCGGTTGTTGTCAAGATTTTAACTACTTTCATACATTCCTGGAGAATTTACCGACGCTCCAGATTCTTCCATTTTCCTTCCTCCTCCCTCTCTTCCTGCGTCCATTATCTCTTACTTCCTTCCCTCCTTTTCCTCCACTTCCTCCCTATTTATTTCCCCACAAATCGGGACCTCTGCTCCCTCACCGGAAAAATGGAACAACAACGAATAACCTAAAATACATAAAAGGCACGAAAACAATAAATAATCCTTTTCCGCCCTCCCTCGAATTTCCTTCAATAGGTACGCTGAGAAGAAAAATGTCATTGAACCGAAGAAACATTTTGTTAATTCCAAGGATAATTATTTAATTAAAATAAACTCAAATAAATTGCCATTATTTCGAAGAAATGTTGCATCCAATTTATTCCAATTTATTCGAATCGAGTGATTATTCCTTGAATTAACGAAACATTTCTTTGGCTCAATGAATCTCTTTTTCTCAATGTAATCATAATTGCACCCTTAAAAAGTACTCCGTACAAATTTCTTATTACTTAAGTCGTGTCAAATCTTCGATAAAAATCAATCCTTAAATTATGGTTATTTTAGGTTATCGTTAATCTTATGAATATTAGATAAACGGAAAACTCGCGTTCAATATTTCGCAGGACTTGAGATTGCCTTTAAAATAAATTGTATTTCACGTGTACAATTGCTACCATTTTCGAGGGCAATTAATTTATTAAAATCCAACCCTGGGGCCATTTTGAAATCGCCGATGAATGGTGCGTGCATTTCTTTTTCGCGATTCCATTTTCGACAATGGGGAAAATTAATTAAATCCTCGACAAGCTCATTTCTATCTGCTCTGCTTTTGCCGTGTATCGATAAATGCATTCGCCATAGTCGAATCTCTGGTCGAGTTAAGTTGATTAGCCGCGTATAAAGGCAATTATTGAAATTATGTAAACAGAATCGCTCGAAATAGCTGCGTTTTCCGCAACGCACCTGCAGAGCTACATTTCCGTTAGATTCTCGCACGAATTTTCATACCTTTCGGTAAATTGCTTGACGTCATTGTTAAAGTCATCGTGAGAAACTTTTGCATTTGACGAAATTTCACGTCACCTTAAATAACTTTACTGTATACCGTTTTAATGTCATTTCGCGGGTTTCACTTCACCTTAAGGTGCGGCAGGAGGGATGTTTCACTTCACCTTATGGTGAAGTGAATCAGTCGATTCGAATACAACACTTTTTCTTAAGGGTATTAGACCAAACTGTCCGAAACCTTGACACATCACTCCTGATCATCTAAGAATTGTCCTCACACATTCAAAATTTGGATTTTTCAAAAAAATTTTGAAATGAAACATCCCTCAAATCAGTCGATTCGAATACAACACTTTTTTTTAAAGGTATTAGACCAAACTGACCGAAACCTTGACACATCACTCCTGATCATCTAAGAATTGTCCTGACACATTCAAGATTTGGATTTTTCAAAAAAATTTTTTAACTCAGTCCAGACCAGAACCAAAATGGCGTCGAGCTCTCATATTTTGATCGACATACAATTATCGAAGGCTCTGACATGAGAATCGAAAGGGTCAGGACAATTTTACGGCAATTTAGAACACTCTGGTAATCGATAAACTCGCATTTGAACGGGATAAAGGCAAAAAAAGTGTTGTATGCGCTTCTTTGCTAAAACGATGGTAATACGAGGTCTCGGAGTGAAAATTTAATTGACCTGGAAATCACAGATGGCGCAAGGGGTCCCTCCGCAGTCAATTAGGGCCCCAGAAGGCATGAATCCAGAGGATTTCTGGAGTTTTACTTCGATTTCTTTATAATTATTGTACGCAAACTACAGGTGGAATATGCCATTTGGTACAATACCCAATATAATTCGACCCAGCTGTCAATATAAAAACGAACGTCGTCAACGTAGGCATTTAGAAAAATCTTCTTTATCGACGTTGATCAAGTATCTCGACATGTTTCATTTCACCTTAAATACATCAAGCCGTAAAGACGAGGAGAGAAAAACCGGTGATCGTATGGATCATTAACTCCCTTCCAGGAGATTCGGTTTTTCTAGGGATCAGAAAAGGAAGAAAGGAAAAGGAAAAAAAGAACAGAGACGGATTCGCTACGCGGTAAGACGGAGAGGTAAAAAGCATTTCCTGTCCGGGATTAAATTGCATAACGAGTTAATGGCAAGACGTTCACTCTGGAAAGTGTTTCAGAAATATCGAAAATTACCACTTTTCGCGGCAGAAGCGAATCCGTATGATCTACGGCCTAACAATAACTGCATGAAAAGAAATGACAAACTGTCGTCCGGTCAAAAAGCACCCTTACATCGTTTGTAAGAAATGTCCGGCCGTAACTCGGAACGACGAAAGTTCGTACGAATAGTTCCCGAGAAGAATAGTTTGTTCCTCGTGGGAATATGCCATCGCCATTTCCGCGCTTTTCGAAAATAAATCCAGACTTTGGGTTCGCTGACCAAATGGAAAAATTGTCCTTGGAGAAATATTAAATTAGAGATTGTATAAATACACGTAACATTGGATATTCACGCTATTAGGGCATTTTTACTTGAATTAAATGTAATATTACATTATCGTTGGTGATTTACGTGGGTGTTTTTATCACTGTAGGATATTAAGGTGAAGGGAAACACCCTTCAAATCAGTCGATTCGAATACAACACTTTTTTTTAAGGGTGTTAGACCAAACTGTCCGAAACTTTGACACATCACTCCTGATCATCTAAGAATTGTCCTGCCACATTCAAAATTTGGATTTTTTAAAAGAATTTTTTAACTCAGCGCAGACCAGAACCAAAATGGCGTCGATCTCTCATATTTCGATCAATATACAATTATCGAAGGCTCTGGTATGAGAATCGAAAGGGTCAGGACAATTTTACGACAATTTAGAACACTCTGGTAATCGATAAACTCGCATTTCAACGGGATAAAGGCAAAAAAAGTGTTGNTGAGCACTCGTTAAGCTCGATCGGTTTAGAAATACGTTCGGAATCGTTGTCCCCGTGAGGCCCTGCAAAATCGCTGGAGTGGTGAGCGCCCTTAATCAAGACGGGCCCAATTTTTGGTTTTCTCGATATCGATAAAATCCGATTATTATCGTAGATTGGCATTTTTCTCGAAACGGTCCCTCTGCGCAATGATTTTCCAGAAACGAGGTAAACTCGAGGAGGAGGATTCAGGGGTGCATATTTGAGGTTATGAATCGAACGCGAATTCGGGGGGGATGTTTCTTTACTAGAACATGACAGAGGGGTTGTTCGTAAATGGGCAGGTGGATAGATAGATAGACAGATGAAGAGATAGATGAAGATCCTGATAAAGGGTATAATATAAAAGATACAAGATAGAGGAGAAGTTCCCTTCTGAAAATCCGGGAGAGGCACAGGGGCGAGAATTCGAGATTACGAAAATTCACCCTCTTCCCTTCTCCCTTTTTTTCCCCACTTTTCATCGCTAATTCCTCATAAGGGCATTGAACTATTTCATCCTATCACCCTAATTTGAAGATTTCCCGAAAGAAATGTTATCGAACATTTGAAACTTAATCTTAACAAATAAAGAAATGTCATGGAGTACTTCTTAAGGGCGTAATCATGACCATACTGAGAAGAAAAAAATTCATTTAACCAAAGAAATATTTTGTTAATTCAATGAATAATTATTTGACTCAAACTGATATGAATTGTCGCAATTCCGAAGAAATGCCGCGCTCAATTAATTCCAGTTTACTAAGGTGAAATTATTCTTTGGTTTAAGGTGAAGTGAAACACGTCGAGGAACTTAATCAACGTCGATAAAGAAGATTTTTCTAAATGCCTGCGTTGCCGACGTTCGTTTCTATATCGACAGCTATACCGAATTATATTGGGTATTGTACCAAATGGCATATTCCACCTGTCGTTTTCGTACAATAATTATATAGAAATCGAAGTAAAATTCCAGAAATCCTCTGGATTCATGCCTTCTGGGGTCCTAATTGACTGCGGAGGGACCCCCTGCGCCATCTGTGATTTCCAGGTCAACTAAATTTTCACTCCGAGACCTCGTATTACCATCGTTTTAGCAAAGAAGCGCATACAACACTTTTTTTGCCTTTATCCCGTTCAAATGCGAGTTTATCGATTACCAGAGTGTTCTAAATTGTCGTAAAATTGTCCTGACCCTTTCGATTCTCATATCAGAGCCTTCGATAATTGTATATCGATCGAAATATGAGAGCTCGACGCCATTTTGGTTCTGGTCTGGACTGAGTTAAAATATTTTCTTGAAAAATCCAAATTTTGAATGTGTCAGGACAATTCTTAGATGATCAGGAGTGATGTGTCAAGGTTTCGGACAGTTTGGTCTAATACCCTTAAAAAAAAGTGTTGTATTCGAATCGACTGATTTGAAGGATGTTTCACTTCACCTTAACAGTAATATTTCTTTGGTACTAAGGAGAGAAGTAGTTTTTTGGTCCAATGGCTGTTTTTTATTCTCAGGGTAGAAATCTCGCCCCAAAAATTGACAAGCGCTCAATCTATCCGTCCCCTTCTTCTTCTGCCGAGCCATCTCATCCTCTCTTTCTCTCTCCCACCGGTCACATAAATCTCTCCTTCTCCCTCCTTCTCATTCTCTCAGAGGTATGTAGGACGAAGTGGCGACTCCGAGTCTGCACCCAAAAACCCACGTACCCCTTTCGACCCCTCTATGGCAGATTACAAACGGGATGGGGAACCGAAGTACACGCAGAAAAATATTCCCTTCAATCAAGACAATGTTTTTTCCTTTAACCGTGGAATATGATAATTACATGGACGAAGTATTTGCTCGGCATGACTAAATTACCATCCTCAGTCGGATTGAATAAGACATCTTTTATGAGGGTATTGGACCGAACCGTCTGAAACTTTGACAAGTGACTCGTGAGCCCCTAGGAATTATCCTGACATTTTCGAAATTTGGATTTTCGAAAAAAAAAACAAAACTTTTAACTTAGCCCAGACCAGAACCAAAATGGCGTTGCGCTGTCGTTAATATTAAAACGAATATCGGCAACGCAAGTATTTAGAAAAATCTTTTCTTACCGTCGATCAACTTCCTAGCCAAACCCTTTCACTTCACCTTAAGGTGAAGTGAAACACGTCGAGATACTTGATCAACGTCGAAAAAGAAGATTTTTCTAAATGCCTACGTTGCCGACGTTCGTTTTTATATCGACAGCTATACCGAATTATATTGGGTATTGTACCAAATGGCATATT